>NC_081517.1:42589440-42889440 GCF_030273125.1 Centropristis striata | reverse complement strand
CAACATCGTCTCCCGGCTTAACAGGACAGACTCCTTAATTCCTCTGTGTCGAGTCGCTAATTAGTTTAAAGCACCTCAACCCTTGGCTGCTAAGAGAGCCTTTCTTTAAATTCTATTTAAATTTATATTGCTGCTATAAACTTACAGTCACTGAAATTGATACATCAAAAATCACCCCAGGGTAAGATAGGTCTATGTAAAGATATTTTTTTCTTATTAATTACATACCTTATTAGTATACGTTTCTGAATTTTAAGATATTAAACTACTATAAGATCTAGTGCTGTATGGACATGTTGAAAACAGTCATGTTTTGCCATCATTTCAGAAAAACTAACCTAAATAAGGAGGTCTTGGATGTGTAAATGTTCATGTTTACATTACACATTGTAAATGAAAAAGCAAAAACAAATGTTCACTACATTTATGACATTGTTCACTTCTTTAGTACTGCATTATGCCTTTCTGTCTGCCTCAAAAACATTTATTCCTTCACATAAGCATACACCAGTTGCCACACAATCTAGCACATGAAGTGCTGCCCCTTGTGTTCATTTTAAGCTACTGCAATTACAATAACAAAGTACACTGTAAAAAAATAATCTGTTTAATTTACGGAAAAATACCGGCAGCTTTGGTTGCCAGAACTTCACCATAAAAAATACAGTGAGTAGGGTTTTCTGTTCTAAATTTAAATGCAAATATCAGCAAAAACTGTAATTTAGACTGAGTAGTCCTGTTATTTTTTAGGGTAACTGTGTCATTCATTCACACATCATGGTATTTCTCCATAAATTTTGCATGAAATTGTTATATTTCTACAGCAAAACTGTGTGTTTCCTACAGTTTGTGACAGAAAAAAGTACAATTTTTGTGCTATTCTTTGATTTACGGTAATTAAAAGTGTCTAATGATTTTTTGTTTTATTTTACGCCCTATTTCTGATGTATTTGACAGTGTTTTACTGTTATTTCTACAAACATTTTTTACAGTGTACGCTATAACAGGCCTGTCTGAATTCTTGATAATGATTCTATTAGTTAATGGATGAATTCAACATTATTGTGACATAGCTAGCTCAAACTGAACCAAAATGACTGATCATCCCAATCACTTGCTGCTGTGGACAACAACCTCATATTTTTAGACAGAAGAAACAGAAACTGGCCCAGCAGTTCAGGGAAAAAGTCACCATCATCCAACAGCTCGGTAGTAGGGGTGTGCCATATCGTATCGTTCACGATAATATCGCTATATTTTTTTCATGGTTAAAAAAATGCATATCATGATATTGGCAACATTCCTACTTCTTGATGTAGTGGTGTAAGGCTAACATTAGCTAACAATTACAGTTGTTTTAATCGCAAAAAGCTATTTACTCTCTGTCGCTAAACACATGCAGCTTTCAAAATAAGAGCACAGTGTGTTAACAGAATCCACCATAGAACTTACAAGAAGACTGTCAAAATAAGATGCCTTAAATAAAACATACAAGAACCTTTATTCTCCTTTACAAAATGTCATTAAAATATGCCCCCGGAACCCCGAAATGGTTATTTTTATTATTTTCTCATACATTTTTTATTTTATTTGGCAACTGTTGAGATTTGCACTTCACACTACATTTTAGATTTTTATTTATTTATACAGACTAAAAAAAACAACATAATTTCTATATGTTTTTAAGTATTTCGTAATATCGTCAAGAATATCGTTATCGCAAAAATAGCCTGAAATATCGTGATATTCTTTTAGGGCCATATTGCCCAGCCCTACTCGGTAGCTCTCATGGCTTTGGTCATTGAGAAAGTTCAGGGAACAAAGCATGTCCTGCAGGCGGCCCCTATTATCACTGAGACTAAGAATTAGGCAAGCTTTTCACACACCACTTGAGCCATGACATCAGCCTCTGAAGAAGGGTAGAGAGGGAGCGGAAGATGGAGGAATAAAGGCCACCGAAACAAGGAAATAAACACAGAAAGGGAAATTAAAATGAGAGTTTGTGTGAGAGTGACAGCCAGAGAGTAACCCACTGTTACATTCTGTACTTTTAGAAGAAAATGTATTACATTCTCCTATTCCCTGATGGCCTGCCTTGATCCCCTTTCCTGCTCTCAGCCGCTCTCACTCAAACATGCATGTACAGACACACAGAGAGTCTCTCTGAGTAACTCTAAACCGGCAGGTGCAACCGAGTTAACGCTAACAGAGACATACTTTCTGGCTCATTGACCATCAATCAAGTCCAAATGCTATGATCGCCCATTAAGTGTGTATATTTAAGCCTCTATGAGTGGCTGTTTATTGGCACAGCAGCCCCTCATGAGACGGATAACAGCCAACTGTTGCTCCACATATTGCATCCCACTGTGTTGCTTCCTCTGCCCCAGACACAAGCATGCAGTCATAGAAATACATAGAATACTAGATCAAAGATACGTCCTGTAAAGCCTCCATACGCACACACACAAACACAAACACACACACACACACAGGCCAGGTAGGCCACAATGGGAGTGGTTTGAGGTTCCCGGAGTGATAGAGTTACACTGTGCATCCCTCCCCACTCTCCCCGTTCACCCAGCATTCAACTGGGACTCACAGATGCCATCTATTGCTGCTGGCCTTTTTTTTTTTCTTCCTCTCCCCTCATTACATCATCCCTTTATATCAGTTTGCAGGCAGCACCACAGAAACACAAGGACAGACTATTCCTCACTGTTTTCTGTCATGTAGGATATGACAGAGGACATAAAAGCAGCAAATCTGTCTTATAATATGACAAAAAATACCCTACTGCAGCAGCATTCAGAAGACAACTGAATTACTCATTTAAAGGCAGGTGGATGCAGTGTTGGTATCATAAAACAAGTAACTCAGAGTCCAAGACAAAGCTGCATAATAGATCAAACTTAATTAAGTGCATTTTTTTCCATCATTACACGCACTGTGGAAGTGGGAGCAAACAATAGAGATTATCCTAAGCATTTTGGATGTAGGTTAAACATGGATATCCCAATTCATGCTGATTGCTGCTGTATCAAGCAGCATGTTTGTTGTCTCTCTGCTACTACTAATGTAAAGCAACATTTCTACAGCAGCTTAAAAGCTCGTGGTTAGACTATTTAACATCCTCCCAGTACTGACCGCATCTCCCTTTTAATGCACTGGAAACAGCAATCCACTGGAATGTATTTTAACCCTATAAAGCCAAGTGTATCATATTAGATACAGTAATTTTTGAGACCTCTACATCATCAAAAACCTGATGTATACATGTGTTGAAGATAAACAAACTGAGCAACAAATTGCACAAAAATACCAGATGTAGCAAAAATGATATGCAGGTTCCACGAGTGGATCAGTCATTGCTGCATTAAAAAAACTTCATATCAGCAGATGTATGATGTTGTGTTATATGGAAAAAATATGTATTTTGCATGTTTGAGGAAAAAGGAAAAGTCAAAGTCTTAATAAGTTAAAAACGTTAGGTTTTATATGTTTTTGTTAGTTCAAGAAAAACAGACTGTGAGCAACAAATTGCACAAAAAAACCTGATGTATCAAATATGATACAAATAAGAATTCATATATGCAATTTATTTATTTTTTAAAAATTCGTCAGCAGGTTAATAAGCACTCAGTTTTTACAAAAATTGAATTTTCTGGCAATTATTTCATGGTTCAGCAGGTAATATAGGGTTAATGGAAACAGAGGCGATCTGTACCGCATCCCGGATGAGCTGATTCATTCATACTGGTCTCGCCGATTAAAACTATATCTGCTATTTACCTTGTAAAGCACGCAAAAAACACTCAAAAATAGCTTGTTTACCTCCTCAAGCTCTGGGTTGGTTGGATTCGCTGCAGCTGCTAAAATAAAAGCGGCTCTTAGGGGAGCAAAGATATTAACCCCTTAACAACAACACTGCTGATATGTGTCTTACCTTAAAACGACCGCAGTCTCGCGCCACTAATTCCGAAACATTTCGTCACGTAACCAGCTTCTTCTTCTTCATGTGTTGATGAATCAGCTCGAGGCACACACACACAAACACGGCGACGGCTCGCGAGCTAGTGCGGTAGTGTCCCTGTAATGAAACCGTACACCTGTTTTTCGACGCGCATGGATGTTGCCGGTGTCGGTCAGCTAACTAAAAGGCAACTCCCTCTCTTGGGAGTCACTAAGGGGCTCGGATAGCAATGCGGTGGAGCTGCCTGTCCCCCTTTTTTTCCTCGCGACACGAACCCCCCCAAGGAAGAAGAAGAAGAAGAAGAAGAAGAGGCGACGCGGCGGCGGCGGAAGTAGTTACCGCATGTCTTTGAGGCGCACCGCGGTCCCGCACAGCACTCTGCCGGCTCTGGAGCACTCTGTCCGGCCAGAAAAGGATTGAACCTGCCTCCCGTTTCCGCTTTTTATTATTATTGAATGATGGCTTCGTGCGCAAAATGGCCTCTGTTATTTTCATTCAGCAACAGTCCACCGCGAGCTTCTCATTGGGTCGTCGTGTAGCCATGGCAACGCCCGCGGTTCAATCAGTGCGCGCAGAGGACACACAGTAGGCCTGTGTGTGTGTGTGTGTGTGTGTGTGTGTGTGTGTGTGTGTGTGTGTGTGTGTGTGTGTGTGTGTGTGCGCAGTGGCGGTTCTACACAGGGGCCTCCAGGGGCCACTGCCCCTGTGAAGAAGCCCTTGGCCCCTGCTGTGGCCCCTGTGTCAAATTAATAATAAAATGATCAATTTTATAAAGATGAACGACGGAACAATTCTTACCTATTTTTTGTTCAAACAATATCTCATTGTACACAAAAGGAACCCATAATGTGTACATTGTATAATAGTTTAATTGTGCAATAAAAGCTAAAAATAAAGATCATTCTCACTGTACTGCACTTTCAAAATAAAATAAAAAAGTAATCGTGCACAAAAATGAGAAATGTCATTGTCGTACAAAAATAACTGTTAATGTTGGTAAGTCTCATTGCAATGAAGTTCTTCCAAATATGAGACTTTTAGCTAAAATAAAGGTTTCGAATGCTTAAATATCATTTTTGACGATTTTTAATGTGCCCCTCTGATTAAACACTGGCCCCTCCTTGGCCCCCTCAGTAAAATTGGTCTAGAACCGCCACTGTGTGTGCGTGTGTGTGCGTGTGTGTGTGTGTGTGTGTGTGTTCACTGCTTAAGGGGAGACACTGCAGGTGAATATAAGGTGCTGATAATATCAACAAATAATGTTATTAAAGAAAATCTAACATTATTATACAATATGATGCATTATACATACAATGTATTATATTGTTAACCAAGTCTAGAAATGAAAACTGCGAAAACAAAGCTTTAGTCAAATTAATTGCGTAAATAAACATCTGTAGTATTAATAAAGTGCCGGACATTTAAATAAACGATAAAGAAAAATAAAAATAAATAGCTGTATGACATAATTTCTTAATCACCCGTAGTTTGTAGTTTGTATTTTATTTTTATATTGGTGCATACTGGACATCATATACACCGATAGATACCGATGTGTCTGTGACTGGCAAATATGGGCTAATAATATCAACAGTCGGACTATAATTTGAACAAATTACAAATCTCCAAATACAACAAGGCCCATAACTGTGTGTAACAAAATGTCTGTCACACCTTTATGACATGCAAAGTTAGATGTTCTGTCAGCAGATGTATTAGATTTTGGTACAAGCTACATGCTTATCGGCTCTGGCAGTGATTAGATTTAATCCATTGGTATTTTTTGATAATCAATACTATGAAGGCAATAGTAAGGGTATAAAAGTATCTAAGTTGTGTGTGTGTGTGTGTGTGTGTGTGTGTGTATGTGTCCACTGCTTAAGGGGAGACACTGCAGGTAAATAGGGTAATTTTTTTAATAATTAATTTTTTTAAACGTACAGCCATCACCATGAAACTTCCCCCGACAATATCTTTTTGCATTTGCAAGTTTTCTGAAATATAATATATGTTTAGATATACAAATGAGGTGTGAACTCATTAAATATGTGCTCATTTGCATATATCTCCAGGACATACATCTGGACATTGGACAAAGCAAATTTCAAAGTTATTATTTTATTCTGTAAATTTTTGTTTATATAGTTCTTTTAGTGGGATATCTCCTTTCCCTAACAATAATAATCATTAGTCAATATACTGTCAAAAGTAATTTTGTCATGTTTTTAGGAACAAAATGTTCTCTAAATCAGGCTATGATTGATATATAGACAACCCCTTTTGTGAAAACATTCAGAATATAGTTAGGAATAAAACTGGTATGTTTGGTGAATGTAAGTGTAAGTAAACTCAGCCTTCAAAGATTTCATGCATTCCTAATGGAAATGACCATTTGAAGACAACATATTTAATCTAATTCATAGCAACAATAAAAAACATAAAAACCACATAATATTGTGCAGGAGCTAATGATGCCTGTGATAGAAAGGTTTAGACTTGCGGTATTACACGCTGTACTAGAACACTAACTTCTAGTGAATTTAGGAGAAATCTACAAAATATAGTAAAATATACACCTTTTTGTTTGTTTGCACTATTCTGAAAGAAGACATGTTATGGGAGAAAAAAAAAACCCAAAACCTCAAAATTGACCAGAGCATGAAAAAAACGATGTTTCTGCCTGTCGTGTCTCGACTGAACAGCAATGCGCCACTTTACAATGTATCTGCTGTGGAAAGTTTATGGAGGCCACATGCTGTGTGTTAATGGCTACACTACAACATGATAATAATACAGTCGGGATTAGTGGCTGATCCACAGGGCCACGCTAGGAATAAAAAGCAAGAGCTGTGCCAAAATGTGTGTCTATGTGTTTCCCTGGCAGCATACCATGCTGTCATCAAACAGTCTGAAGGCAAATGTTGGGCTATTAATAAATGACAAGTAAGTTAAAGCTTGACGTCCTTCTAGGACCTTGTCCTGCACCGTCTGAGAAACCTTAAGTAAACCTGCATTTTAGGCCAAATTAAGCAAACACATAACTCTTCATTATACACTGTAAAAGTAAGATTATGTAGAGCGTATTTGAGTCCTCAATATTATTTATTGCGTAAGTTATTGCGTAAGTTATTGCGTGAGTTACGTGCCAATTTTTGAGCCTGGTCTCACAGGAATCCGTGAAATAGCCACGGATTCGCTTAACTCAAAATCCGTGGAATAGCCACGGAATCACTTAAATTTCCATGAAACTGACACGGATTTGGCTACAATGCAAGTTAATGACAGTTATTTCCCGTGGCTATTCCATGGATATTTTTTCCTATTGTTTGGTGTCCAAGTCACGTGACTTTCAAGGTCCCGGCGGTCAGAACAAAAAACATGGCGGACAGTTCTCTCATTTTTAGTGAAAAAATCTATATTTTGACTTAGTTTCTGCATAAAAATGGATTTTGATCACATTTCTAGCGAGAAATATATGTTTTATTTTCTAAATATTCACTCAGTGAATGTACATAATCACTTTGTATGTTGGAATAGCCACAGGATATGACTGTCATTAACTAGCATTGTAGCATCAGTTAGCCGCTAGCATCAGTTAGCCGCTAGCTTTCGCTAATGACTGAATTTCACAACAAAGAAATAAGAGTTATCAGAACTATTGTCCCTTGTTGTGAACCCCAACTTAAAGATAAGAGTAACAACAACTCACCAACTTGTTTTTGAGCAGACAACTGGCTTCCTTTGTTGTGCTAACTTACATTATTGCCCTAAATATCAATAATTTATATTTCCAAGTTTTACCAAATTAAATCACTGTTTTAGGCCAAAAAATACAAGTTGGCTTTTTTTGCAGTGTAGATTTTGGTACAAGCTACATGCTTATCGGCTCTGGCACTGATGACATTTAATCCATTGGTATTTTTTGATAATCAATACTATGAAGGCAATCGTCAGGGTATATCTAAGTTGATACCCAGCTGTACCTTCATTTACATGTGAAGTGTTTTGGATGGATGAGTTTCTGTAGCTTCTAGCAGCCATTAATCATTGTGGTGCATCCACACAGCAAATGTTTCCGTGTTAACACTGCAAGTGTTGATTTTTTAGTTGCTGACATCATTCCATGGCAGCAATATCTTGTAATGATGTGAACGTGTTAAACTCTGATAGGTGTGCTGGCATGGTGTTGGTTTTAATGCACAATATTTTAAATTAAAACTGACATTTTTGCTGCTAGGTCTTCCATCCGTTAAATATGGTTTTCTTAAAGTGTTGCCCTGTAACAAAAGTGTATTTGTTTTAACTACGTCTTCATTAAGCAAAGCAACTGGACCGTGTCTTGATTTTTGATGGCTTAACTGGGGAATTCTCCTTCTCTCTCTCTCTGTCTCCCTCACACACACACACAAACACACCACACTGTTAAATTATTTACAGACTGGATGGTAGCCCTTTATAGTCAATGCGAGGTCTCCTGTCACCATTGCAGAAAGCATGACCTTAACACATTGATCACATTGTTTTGCTTGTTTTAAATGAATTATTTTGAGTCTTTTGGGTCTGTTTCAGTGTATTTGAAGAAGCAGATAAACCAACAGGTTTCCGAACAAAATCCATCCATCTAATTGTCAATAATTACAAATGTGAAGTCTCAGTGCATCATAAGAGACATAGATCTGCAGAAAAATGGAGTGAAAGCAAAAGCGCTATTGCTCATAAATTCTTAATACCTTTAGAGGGCTCTTAGAGACGGTCTAGTGAGTTGATGTGGAATCAGACACAAAGCAAAGATATGACCCTTTCACTGTATGAAAATGTCACTTAGGGAATGTATCCATTCTTATGTAAATGTCTGACAAATACAGTCCTTTTAGAGCTTATGCAACTCTTGTTCACCTATTCAACTCTGTAGTGCTGTTAATAGCTTTGTGATTATAGCTCGTATCATCGACAAAACAGCAGCAAAGCTTGCACTGCTTTATAGAAATCCTAATAATGAAACACTTGCACAGAACTGAAGTGATAAACAACCTTGTTTACTTAATGAATTTAAATATTTTTCAGTGCTTTGTATCTGTAAATTACCTGGTTGTATGTGCATCGAAAAATTATTCACACTAATTATATTTATTATTGTTTTTTTTGTCAGTTGTTTTACAGTGAGTTTTACTGTTTAATGCTGCAAGACGAGGAACTTCTCTGTGTGGTTAATGAACATGTCATCTTAGATATGATTAATACTTTAAATGACATAAACAACAAATAACTAATCAGCAGTTTTTAAAGCTGCAGTGTTATTTCGTTGTTGACTCGTGCATAATGAGCCCTTTCTTCTGTCAACGTTAAAGGGGTACAAATTTAGACTGTTATTGATAGCTGACCTTTCTGAAGTGTCAACGAGACCACATCTGTGAGTGTGAGTCTGTGTGTGTGTAAATCCATGCATGCATGTATTTGGTCTTTTATCACCAGCTCTTATGTGCAGTATAGGCCGGCCTTACTGAATCTTACTGTTGTCAAGTAGGTGCCTTTTTATAGGTGGCATGTTATCCGCAGACATACTCTTAGCAATCCACTGTGACGGGGCCAGGGGGGGTGATGGCGATACATTATGTCTGGTATGCAGTGGTCTATTGGTGATACAGGTGGAGACATACCATAGGTGGAACTAAGGACGTTTTAACACATTACAGAACAAGAGTAATGGCATGTCTACATGGGATGTGTTTCAGACGCATTTTTCAGTTTGACTGTATAACAGATAAGCTTTTATTTTAATCAATACAGCTGTCTAGATATGTTGTGTAACTCTGGCACTACACTGCAAAAAAAGAAAAGTTGGGTGAACTCAAAATTCCAAGGCAACAAACTTCGATAAAATTTTAAGCTGGACAATTAAACTAAATATTTTAAGTTTTGTTTTTGAGTTTGCTCAACTCTGAATTCAGATTTTTGTTAACTCAACTGTAAGTTGTACTAATTTATAATTTTACATTGTAATAACTTTTAATCCTTACTTCTGCTAACTTCTGCAATGTGCTGAATTGGCACGATTGTAACGGCGCTATGAAATGTCAGCTAATGTTTCGAACACAATGTTGACTTAGCATTGATACGCTAATGGCTACTCTTGTAGCTGTAACAAGCAGTGCCGCTAGCATCAGTTAGCCGCTAGCTTTCGCTACTGACCGATTTTCACACCAAAGAAATAAGAGTTAGCAGAACTATTGTCCCTTGTTGTGAACCCCAACTTAAAGATATAAGTAACAACAACTCACAAACTTGTTTCTGAGCAGACAACTGGCTTCCTTTGTTATGCTAACTTACATTATTGCCCTAAATGTCAATAATTTATATTTCCAAATTTTACCAACTTAAATCACTGTTTTAGGATTTGTTTTATACAAATTGGCTTTTTTGCAGTGTATATACGCACATAACCACCACTCGAAGTATACATTTTACTGTTTTTTCTACAGTCATTGTGTGTCGGGTTCAAGCAGCAACCTTGTGAAGCCAATGCAGAAGTGCCTTAAACCTGCATTCTTGCAAATAGCCAGCAGGGGGCGACTCCACTGGTCTATGAGAAAGTTACCCTACTTCTTACCTGATTAATTACAACCCCAATTCTAAAGAAGTTGGGGCGCTGTGGAAAATTTAAATTAAAACAGAATGCATGTCTTTAAAAAATATAATATCAAGCAGTCCAGTGGTTAAATATTTTAGTCTGAAGTGATAAAGCAACCAACCGCTGACCTACATTGCCATAGATAGGCCTCCTGGACTGTGTCACTACATATAGTCACAGGAATCTTTACCAACCCCCTCTGAGAGCCAGGAATGGGCTATAAGCACATAGGTAGTAGAGGTGTCACCAGTGTGCAACATTCATCTAGTGGAGTTATGTGTTGACATGAATGCAATCCAAAAGCTGGCCTTGGATACAAGATACACTGACCGCGGTCAAGAAACCCCTGCATCACAATCCACATCAGTACCTGAATCTGTGCCAGACCTTCATCCAAATGCAAATGTGTAATAATGCTTCCCATAATAGTATTTCCCTTTTAGGATGGCACCATGAACCTTATCTTAGAGGACGTGACACCAACGAGTATGTGTCATGTTTTTATGGCCGCTGCTACCTATCCTATTCCACATCATGTCTGCAATTATCTAATATCCAAGCCCTCACATATATACTACCATGGCCCCTTTTAGAATAGGCCACAATAAAGGAGAGCAGGCTGGCACATGGATCTTGTGAGAAAATAACTCTTTTATCTAAGCAGTGGCACTCGCTCACATCTTTCCACTGATGCTTTCCAAAGAGATCCACATTTGGAACAGCTGATACTGAGGTCCACTCGTCTGGCCAGTGTTAAAGTGGCACAGTGGTGCTGAATGAGTGGATGGCATATGAGTGCATGAGGACATTGTCTGGCAATGACATCATGCCACTTTCACTTCACTATTCCAGACTTGCTTTGATGTCTAAGAGCTGACCAGGTGAAATGCCGAAGCGAATCTGTGAGAGAACAAAGCTGCTGATGTGGAGTCCTGCATCATGTCTCTGTTTAGCAGTGTCACTGAAATGCAAGTCCACCCTTTGTCATCTGTTTATTGTTATAGGCTTGTATTTTCACCTTCATAATATTGTTGCATTTCTGCATTTACATCATTTAAAAAAACAAACATATATTTATTGTTTTTTTGTGTTAATATAACAATATCCAACAACCAAAACTTCACAAACATATGGCAGCAATGAAAACAATAATTAAAATAGCAATAATACTGAAAAGGACCAAAACAAATGAATAATTAAATAAATGTAGATAACAAAAAATAAATAACAAAAACATAATAATAATAATATAAATTTTTTTAAAAATTAAACTGTGGTGAGTATTCTTACTGTAGGTTACATTCCCAACAACAAATTAGATATTTTTCATTATAGTCTAGACGGAATTGGAAAAATACCAACTTTTAAGGTGAAATTAAGCATTATTTGTGTCATTTTTTAAAGCTGACATAAAGATTCAATCAATCACTTTTAAATGTACCAGTTGGTATTTTGCATATATATATATATGCATAAAAAAGACACTGAGTCTCCACTATATTCTTGCTCTGACCCTAGACTATAGATCCAGAAACTTAATTTCCTCATCTTGATTGCCTACTTACAAAAAAACTAAGGGGAAATGGTCCAACGACTGAGCAAGATGAGCAATTTGGCGGCCATATGATATACAAATTAGAAGGTCAAAAACTCAAAATTTCGCTTGGGAACCATTTTTTTTGGACTCAGCACCCTTGAAATATGTAAAGTAGGCCGGTTCCTGACTTGTACCCATAAATGCTCCTCACTTCTTATAGAAGGCCTTTATTCTGAAATCCGTCTAGACTATTATCTTATTGTCCATATCTCCATTCCTCAACAGTTCCAGAAATATCTTCCAAATGTTATAACATTCAGAAGCCCTCTTTCCAACTATATAGGTCAGATTTTCAAGAGCCAAACTCAATGTTAAGTTATTTAACCAGTGTTTAAAAGAGGGGCAACCAACATTCTTCCAAAATAATGCAATACAGCGTTTGGCCTGTAGTAAACAAAGGTCAACCATTTTTGTTTCATTACAAGATAAAGTACATAGATCTCATTTACATCATTTTACTCGATTAACTGCTACCTCACTGGCTGCTGTTAGGCTGGATCCAAACATTATAATGACATAGTGAAAAGAACAAAATAAAATGAAAATAAAAATTGCACTTCATCTAATCCAACACTCACCCTTGCTCCTGCCTCTCTACTGTTTTTTGTTTTTTTCAATCAAAAAGTGATAAGACTGCCTAGTGAAAATGCCACTGTCACTAACTCTAGCACTTCATTGTGTACCTAAAAGCTGGCACTGCATTGTTATGACAGATGTTGTGGAGAAGCTGACAGAACAGAACAGAGAAAAAATGATGGAAGAAAGAGGATGAAGTATAACAGAATAAAGAATGACACAGTGAAGGACATAGAGGGCCACAGATGCAAGAAATGACTCATAGGATAAATTCTGGTTGTCAAGTTGACATCATGTCTGTCTAGACATGATTACCTCATGGCTATCTTAACTGCATGATAACTCATATATGTCTTCAATGACGATAAAGACTGTTCCCAATGTCAGACATTAACACTATAATGTCTCATAGACTCATACAACCACACTGCAAATAAGCCAACTTGTATTTTTTGGCCTAAAACAGTGATTTAAGTTGGTAAAACTTGGAAATATAAATTATTGACATTTAGGGCAATAATGTAAGTTAGCACAACAAAGGAAGCCAGTTGTCTGCTCAAAAACAAGTTTGTGAGTTGTTGTTACTTATATCTTTAAGTTGGGGTTCAAAACAAGGGACAATAGTTCTGATAACTCTTATTTCTTTGTTGTGAAATGCTGGAAAGCGGTGAAATTCTGTCATTAGCTAGCGCTAGCAGCTAACTGACGCTAGCGGCACTGCTTGTTACAGCTACAAGAGTAGCCATTAGCGTATCAATGCTAACTCAAAATTGTGGTCGCAACATTAGCTGACATTTCATAGCGGCGTTACAATCGTGTTGAGTTGACAAAAATCTGAATTCAGAGTTGAGCAAACTCCAAAACAAAACTTAAAATATTTCGTTTAATTGTCCAACTTGAAATTTTATCGAAGTTTGTTGCCTTGAAATTTTGAGTTCACCCAACTTTTCTTTTTTTGCAGTGCATTAATATTATCAAATAAATAATCTCTTAACTTTCCAACTTGTTTTTTTATTACTTTTTCCCAATTACTGGTAATCCTATGAAACATTTATGAAAGGGTGAGACTGGAGGCAGAAGAAATGAGAGCAATTACTAAATTAATCTTCTGGTTTATTTGTCGTGCACTTTTTTTTCTATATTGTAACAACTCTTTGGTCAATTAGAAGATTAAGCTGGTTTAATAGTCTAAAATGTTGGTGTTAAGGCTCTACCTATGGCCTGCCTGAACTGGTTGCACAGTCTATAACACTCCACTTACCAATATTTTCTATAATAACAAGGATCAGGTAATATGTGCATCACATAAAGGGTAGTTCGCTGAGACAAAGTCACAGAGAATTATCCTCACACTTCACAGCACTAAAGAGGTTTAGCCTCTTTTAGCTCATTGTTTCCCTCAAATTCCTTTCTTATAAATCCTTGTTTCTGGAAAGAAAGTTCTGAAAACATACCCTTCCCAGCTTCAATACTGAGAGACAGACAAAAAGGACATTTAACTGCGTATTAGATATATTTCTCCCAATAGGTGGAGACCAAAATAGTGCAATAATTGGATTCAAAAATTGGACCAAATTGGATTCAAAAATTGGATTTTCAGGTTATTGTGGTGTTTTTCAACATGGTCTCCCAGAGTTATGTCCTCCTAGATGTTGTAAAATGTCAACTCTTGCAATGTAAATTAAAATAAAAAATAATTAATGGATCTGCCCCGAGATTTGGATCTGCTCCAAAATATAATGGGTTCCTTCTTCTCTTATGCTACACCCTTAAACCAAGTTTCATTAGAATCAAACTAGTATTTTTTCGGTTATCCTGCTGACAAACAGACAGAGTAAACTAACAAACAGAGCTGGAAACAGAACCTCCATGGCGGAGATCACAGATGTAAGACAAACACATAGAATACTGTAAAACAGACAGACCTTGTTGTTTTTGTGAACAGATGTTTCATTTTCTTCATATGTTGCAGTCTCTTTTCAACTTGTGGGTTACTTTCAAATGCATGACTATTTTATGTTCAGCACATCTGCACATCACCATATACTGCATGCCTTGCTATTTTTCACTCTGATGTGGAGTCAGCAGCTGTCGAACATTCAGAGGGAGCTCACACCAATGGAGGGTGTAGTTGTGTAATGAGTCAAACACTGTAATTACAACAGCAGGACACGAGGATGCTTTTAGGCAACCAGAGTGCTAATTTCTCTGCCTATCTCTCCCTGGTGCAATTTTCGTTCAAGTGTGAAGCTTCGCTAGGTGATAAAACTTAATTTCTAAAGCGCATAGAGTAAATGTGTTTAGACCCCCAGGACTCTTATGTGCCAATTAAAAATTCAATTTAAAATGGAATCTGTCTTGCAATAACTTCAAATAGTGCGCTTGATAAAAAATACTTATTACCAAGCACTTTACTGTCTGCCAGATGTCATCTTTAACAGCATTGCACAGATGCTTTTAAACATCCAGATAATATCAGGGGTGCGCACTGTTGCACTGACGTATCTCAAAAAATATTGGATTTATTGACATTAAATTTGGTACAGACATTCATGGTTCCCAGAGGATGAAGCCTAATGACTTTGGTGATCTGTTAACTTTTCCTCTGAGCCACCATGAGGTTTTATGAAAATTTATTGGATAAATCGCCATGAAATTTGGTTGAGATGCTAATGCCCCCCCTCAGGATAGACAACTGCAATCACTAATAATCATCATGTCCAAAATTTTAGTTTGTTCAATAGCCTAGGGGAAAGTTTGCAGGGAATGGCAGCAGGGAAATCCATACAGTTTTCTGCATGTATACAAGAAGGGATCTGTTCTTGGTCAGTTAGCATAGCTTTCCCCTGTCATGAATGCTACCACCGGTCCAAAGGAACGCTAGACATGGAAGCCATGAGTGTGACATTTGGAACAGCTGAGATTTGTAAGTAGCTTGTTGCTGTTGTTTACTGGTGTTTTTTTAGCCGTGTTACAACCATACACTACAAAAAAGCCAACTTGTATTTTTTGGCCTAAAACAGTGATTTAAGTTGGTAAAACTTGGAAATATAAATTATTGACATTTAGGGCAATAATGTAAGTTAGCACAACAAAGGAAGCCAGTTGTCTGCTCAAAAACAAGTTGGTGAGTTGTTGTTACTTATATCTTTAAGTTGGGGTTCACAACAAGGGACAATAGTTCTGCTAACTCTTATTTCTTTGTTGTGAAATTCGGTCATTAGCAAAAGCTAGCGGCTAACTGATGCTAGCGGCTAACTGATGCTAGCGGCGCTGCTTGTTACAGCTACAAGAGTAGCCATTCGCGTATCAATGCTAACTCAAAATTGTGGTCGCAACATTAGCTGACATTTCATAGCGGCGTACAATCGTGCCAATTCAGCACATTGCAGAAGTTAGCAGAAGTAAGGATTAAAAGTTATTACAATTGTAAGTTAGTACAACTTACAGTTGAGTTGACAAAAATCTGAATTCAGAGTTAAGCTGATGCTGTTACAATTGAGACTCACATGCGCTTTAATTATTACGTCCACTGTCAGTTGAATTCTTCACACTTGTAGGTTGTTTGGCTAAAAATATTATGTATGTAAGCGAAAAAAAATATCTGCGCCAAAGAGTGAAATGTTAATTAGTTTATCTGAAAAACTAAAGACATTCTCATTATCCTCAGCTCTACTTTGTATTCAGTGCATATTTGCTAATGCTAGCATGCTAGCACACTATACTAAGATGGTTACCATTGTAAACATATCCGCTAGCAAGTTAGCATTGTCATTGTGAGCATGTTAGCATGCTGATGTTAGCATTTAGCTCATAGCACATCCGTGCCTATATACTTGCATTCTTTTTTCCACTGTGCTTTCTGATTGAGTATGTCAAATGATTTAAATTATTTCTGGATCTGTCAGTACTGCAACGCTGATATTAAAACACCTAATCTGAGTCTTGGAGCTCATAGCCTCGTACACTGCTCTGCTTTCCTTATCGGGGCATGGAGGAAAGGCAGAGCGGCTTACGCACGTTATGCAACATACCTCTTCATTTCCCACGTGTGTCTTCCAAACACAATTACTGATAGACACTCTCTTTGGAGCTATTTTCTAATATTACTCTGCACTTCATCCACCTCAATACCCTTCACTCATGTTGGTAAGCCAGGCCTCGGCTGTGTGACCGCTGAGTGGATTGATAAGTGGTGTTATGGCTAATGAAATGTTGCATAGCTGGATGCTGATGTGGTGTGTGCCAGAATGCTCACCAGAAGAGCACAATGACACTCAACCTACATAGGAAAGACAAAATATGTGTTATAAATAGACGTAAAAGAAGAGGATTAAGAGCTGGTGAAAGAAGAAAATAACTATAACTATAAATGGACTATGAGGGAGTAAAATGAGGCAATGCAGGGAAGAATGAAAAGTGACGTGACCGAGTAAGAGCATCTTCAAAAGGATGTGATGCCAGTCAACTAGTGGATATGCCAGCTGGCTCCGACTGTGACACATGAACCTGTCTTTGAAGCTTTCAGGTTCACACTATCAGGTGTTTTGTGAGAAAACTAAGTGTGACTTATTGAAAATCTGAAAATAAAACATTCAAAAAATAATAAAATATCATTGAGATCATTCTGCATTCTTAGAGATAACCCAGAGTACAGAGAGTTTGGTCAGTTTCTTACAGGCTTTGTGCTTCAGATCTCATTAAGATGTTGAGGTGTTAGCACTCCTAGCTACATTAGCATACTTGAAGAACACTTGAAAGTAGCAACTGGGACCATGAACCTATTAAAAAAATGTTTACTGAGGTATAAATTAAGTGAGAACTAAGGTAATTTTCCCAAAGACTTCTATACAATCGGACTTCTTTTTGCAACCAGTGGAGTCGACCCCTGCTGGCCATTTGAAAGAATGCAGGTATAAGTCACATAGGCTTCACATTTCAGACCCAGAGGTTTGGATTAACCCTTTATCAGGCAAATAACTATATTTGGTAACTTCGAGTAATATTTCGAGAAAAAAGTTACAAATTTACTAGACTATAAATGGACTATGAGGAAGTAAAATGAGGCAATGCTGGGAAGAATGAAAAGTGACGTGAGCATCTTCAAAAGGATGTGATGCCAGTCAACTAGTGGATATGCCAGCTGGCTCCGACTGTGACACATGAACCTGTCTTTGAAGCTTTCAGGTTCACACTATCAGGTGTTTTGTGAGAAAACACGCACAGTCTCAGGAGAGATGTGCAATAGATGATTCATGAATCACAATGACAAATTAGTCTATGAATGGTACCACTAAATTTACCCAAATTTATGGTCCATAGCCAATGACTACATTTAAAGGCATCATTAAGCAGGAGCCGTGAATGAAATTTAATTCATATATAAATAAAAATGTACAACAGAAAAAATCTACAACACATAAATTCGACATGAACATGTTGCAATCTGAGACAACCTTATAAAAAGCTGAAATAGTGCCAGATTCAGATATTACCTAAAGGCGGGGATGTTCTTTCACTCTGTACCTAGTTTCCACACCAAATTACAAGCAAACATCATTGTGAAAACTTAGAAATAGAAATCGCTTTATGTGCAGCCAGGAAATGCATCATAATTTCATGGAAATCTGACTCCCCCCTCCTTCTTGATAGACTGCTTGTGGAAATGAACAATTGTATTCCCATTGAAAAGATCACACACAGTCTCAGGAAAAGATATGACACCTTTCTAAAAAAAATTGTTTGCCTTATCTTAATTATACAGATAGATCTGACACTACTACAGGAAGTGATGCTTTAGCCAGCTGTGTCCGTGAAATAACGTTGCGACTGAGTCATACATCTGGGATCCAGTGTCGTTAGCGTGTAGCTAAAACCATTGTAACTTTGCAGTGTTATTTCGACAACTTCCCAATACGATCTATAGATTCCTTAGATCTTATAGTTTCATATGATACCGGTGTCTCCGGTATATTCCTAAGAGTGAGCCTGCTATGGCCTCCGGAAAAAAACAAAAAACAGCAGTCGCAGATTTACGAGAAAAAAGTGGGAAAAAAGCAACTTTTTTCTCCCAGATTCACCACTTTAAATCTCATAAACCTGTGCATTTTTTTCTCGTAGATTTGCCACTTTAATCTCGTAAACTTTTTTCTCAAAACATTATTTTCGTATGTTTTTTTTTTTTTTAGTATGTAATATCCTCCAATATTCTCTAGGGTTGAAATTTGGAATTTGCAAGTATTTCAATGAGTGCACTATTAATTAAAAGTGGTGAATCTGGGAGAAAAAATTGCTTTTTTCCCACTTTTTCCTCGTAAATCTGCAACTTTTTTTCTTGTAGATTTGCCACTTTAATCTATTAAACTTTTTTCTCTAAATAAGTTACCAAATACAGTTCTTTGCCTGATAAAGGGTTAAACACATTCCTCATAATTCCACATGCATTTAATCTAATCTAAACTAAAGGTTTGTAATTAACAGCTACATGTGTATTGATGTCTTTCTGCCCATCTGTACACACAGACTGAGTAATTATTGTGATGTTCCATATCAGCAGCGAAACCGGCTGTGGCTGCTTATACAGAGTTGGCAGAATCAACTGCATTACCAACTCTTTCCATCATCTACTTGCTAATGAGCCTGTTAGGGGAAAGTATTTATGAAAAAAAAAAAGAAAAGATCTGCTTCAGAATTTTGTGCTTGATTTATTGTAAAAGCTGTAAATCCTCTTCATAGATTTTCAGCTTCTTCTCGGGCTTGTAATTAAGTAATGGCTCGATTAATCCTATCAGACCTGCATTGCCGGAGGGGATAGCAGGGGCATTCATTAGGAGGCAACAGGAGGCGATTAATCCAGACCAAACACATAATAGTAATTGTACACAATTGTGCACATTATAGTGCAAACAATGGCATCAGATTAGAAATTTAAATAAATGTTTAAACAACCTGTCTGAGTCTTTGTAAAGGGGATCTGAACAGAAAATGTTGGGGGTCGCCAAATCATTTTGGAAGTCAGCTCTGTCTCCACTGTGTTAAAGTGTTCATGTGTTTTAGTCTTTTTGGTCATTTTGTGTCTTTTTTTTGTAATTTTGTGTCTTTTTTGGTCATTTTGTGTCTTTTTTGGTCATTTTGTTTCTTTTTTTGGGCCATTTTGTTTCTTTTTTGGGTCATTTTGTGTCTTTTTTGGTCATTTTGTGTCTTTTTTGGTCAATTTGTGTCTTTTTGTGGTCATTTTTTGTCATTTGGGGGTCAATTTGAGTCCTTTTTTGCTTAATTTTATGTAATTTTTTAAGTCATTTTTGGTGTCTTTTTTGATCATTGCCGGAGGGGATAGCAGGGGCATTCATTAGGAGGCAACAGGAGGCGATTAATCCAGACCAAACACATAATAGTAATTGTACACAATTGTGCACATTATAGTGCAAACAATGGCATCAGATTAGAAATTTAAATAAATGTTTAAACAACCTGTCTGATTCTTTGTAAAGGGGATCTGAACAGAAAATGTTGATGCCGAATAATGTAGATGTTGAGTGAATAAATGGGCTTGAGTATGAAAAATAACACTGTCTGGTTTACTTGTTATTTCCTGTACAAAAAGTGTGCAGCATAGAAAATTACTGCAATCACAGTCACAAAGCTGTCACAGGCCTTTTTCACGGCTCAGTTCCAGTGTGTTGTGTCACAGCCAGAACATTTTTTGGCACAAACTTTTCACGGGAAATGGCATGACGTTAAGGATCAAATTGTCCTCCTGTCTGTGGGTTAAAGCAATCTGCTCAGACTGAATTTTTAAGGATGAGGAATGTGAACGATGAATCTCCCTCTTCCTTCTTTGGTAACAGCGCTGCTCGGCTACATCAAAAGAGGCCTAAATCTCTAAATCAGTTTTGACCACATGACCCGGAGAAATATTTGTGTGTTTAGCCAAAGGAGGATGAACTTATTAGTGAGCGGAAGAAAAATGTCATGAGTGTTTATATATTTATTTATTCTGAAAATCCACAAAATCTTATGAAAATAATAGACCTTTATTATTACACTATTGCTTTATTTACTTTGGTCACATCTAATTTTCATGTCTTTTTGCTTTGTTTCTTTGCATGTTTCATTAAAAATACTGTGCTCTGTTACACAATGTTGGTATTCAAGCTTCACTTCAAAAATATGTTAGAATGAAAATGTGATGAATGGTGATGAAAGACAGCTTGTACTTGACTTTGAAACAGTCTTCTGATCTGCTGAAGTTCCTCTAATTATGATATCCTATTTGTATGTTCAAAGTAATTATTACTATACATTACTATACAAAGTATTACTACTATTTAATTACATTTTTTTGGGTCATTGTGGGGTTTTTTTAAGTCATTTTGTGTCTTTTTTGGTCATTTTGTTTCCATTTTTGGTCATTTTGTGTCTCTTTTGGTCATTTTGTTTCCTTTTTTGGGCATTTTGTGTCTTTTTTTGGTCATTTTGTGCCTTTTTTTAGTCATTTTGTGTCTTCTTTTGGTCCTTTTGTTTCTTTATAGGGCCATTTTGTGTCTTTTTTTTTGGTCATTTTGTGTCAAAAAAGGACTCAAATTGACCACAAAAAGACACAAATTTACCATAAAAGTTTTGGTCAAATTGTGTCTTTTTGTGGTCAATTTGAGTCCTTTTTTGCTTAATGTAATTTTTTGGTCATTTTGGTCAGAGAGATGTTTTAGTTGTTGTCTGCTTCATTATTTGTCCAAAATGTTTCTTTATAGGGCCATTTTGTGTCTTTTCTGGTCATTTTGTGTCTGTTCTGGTCATTTTGTGTCTTTTTCTGGTCATTTTGTTTCCTTTTTTGGTCATTTTGTGTCTTTTTTTAGTCATTTTGTGTCTTCTTTTGGTCCTTTTGTTTCTTTATAGGGTAATTTTGTGTCTTTTTTTAGTCATTTTGTGTCTTCTTATGGTCCTTTTGTTTCTTTATAGGGCCATTTTGTGTCTTTTTTGTGTCATTTTGTGTCAAAAAAGGACTCAAATTGACCACAAAAAGTCCTTTGAGTCCTTTTTTGCTTAATTTTATGTCATTTTTTGGTCATTTTGGTCAGAGAGATGTTGTAGTTGTTGTCTGTTTCATTATTTGTCCAAAATTCATTGTATCAACTGAGTTTGTATGATCTGAACTGTGAGATTCTGTTCAGTGAGACAACATTCATGTTAAATTGGAGGTCGCGACTCAAAAAGGTTGAGAACTACTGCCTTAAACAATCCCTCCACCATATGGCTTTTTAAATTAAGAAGGCATTTGATTGCATCTGTTAACTATCACTGACGGGCTGAGTTGTTGGTGCTGCCAGATTGTTGTAGCCAAAGCTGAAGGTGCTGGCACAAAGCTCTGCCTGGCTGCCATGCACTCAGTTTGGTGTTGGAAGAGTCTAATCTCCCTCTGAACAGGCCACTTGTCTCACAGCTATTAGCACATGGTCAAAGCCTTGCAGTGTCAAGGCTTCACACAAGATGTCCCTGCAAAAATGGCAGACAATGCTGAAGGCACCGTCTGTAAACCGTAGGCACTAATTACACAAGATTCACACATTTTGAAGATGTGAGAAAATTTGGTGAACATGATGAGGAAAATTTGCAGCTATTAATCATCACAGCCATGCTGAAATACTTCCTTAGAATTAGCTTTAATCAATATTTTTGCATCGGCAATGAAAAGTGAATCCAATATGGAAAACCTTAACCCTATAAAGCCAAGTGTATCATATTTGATACACAAGTTGTTGAGACCTCTACATCATCAGTCTGATATATTTTTTGTCCAGAAAAAACTGATGTATACATGTGTTGGAGATTAAAAACAAAAAAAACTAAGTAACAAATTGCACAAAAATACCAGATGTAGCAAAAATGATATAAGTTCATTGCTTGGTGAAAACTTCATATCAGCAGATAAATATTTTTTTTCTTGCATATTTGAATTAAATGTTAAAAGGAAAGTCTTAATAGGATAAAAATGTTCAGTTTTATGTTTTTGTTAGTTCAAGAAAAACAAACTGTAAGCAACAAATTGTACAAAAAGACCTGATGTATCAAATATGATACAAATTAGAATTCATATATGCAAATTGATTTATTTTTTTTGTCAGCAGGTTCAATAAATACTCAAGTTTTAAAAAAATATAATTTTCTGGCAATTATTTCATGGTTTATAGGGTTAAACCTGCATTCTTCCTTATGACCAGCAGGGGGTGACTTCACTGGCTGCAGAAAGAAGTCATTGAAAAAATGATCCTACTTCTCAACTATTGAACATTTTTCTAATAAGTTTATGGTCTCAATCACAAGTGACAAGTTTTCAATACAGCATGATGTTCATTTTGTAAATTATGCTCCCATTTAGAGTAAAACAGACAGTAAAGCAGGGTATGCTTTGGGGCGTACCTCAATATTTACAGGAGCTGTTTTGGTGTTTATGATTTTGTCTATGACTTTGACAGTTTCATGAACTGAAAACACAATGTGAAAGTTAATTGTAACTAAGCGGCAACCTCTGGGGCTGAAAAATGAAGTCAACCTGGAAGTGCCAAATAAACAGCACTTCCTTAATAGACCACTTGAGGCTGGCTCCAAAAGCGAGTCAATTCCCATAGACCTCCATGTTAAAATGCCCAGTTTTACTTCAGAAATAAACATGTTTACAGCCTGGTACAAACAACAAAAACAACCGTGAGGGGTTTAATTTTGAAATACCTCACCTGTTTGAAGTTCTGCATAATTAAAGTCGAGGTTGCTTAAGATGACGTGAGTGGGTGCCATCATGGGTGGCATGGCTGTTCATTTTTGCACCCTGCTAGCTAGTGCTAGCATTAGCTTCCCACTTTTGCCAAAAAACATTTACTTCTGGCTCCAAATAACGAAAACAACAAATCATAATGCAGTTCACCATAGCTACAATGGTCAGTGCTTAACCCTTTATCAGACAAATATCTATATTTGGTAACTTCAGGTAATATTTCGAGAAAAAAGTTGCAAATTTGCTAGATTAAAGTGGCAAATCTACAAGAAAAAAAGTCGCAGATTTAAGAGATTTAAAGTGGCAAATCTGCAAGAAAAAAGTCGCGGATTTACAAGAAAAAAGTGGGGAAAAGCTGCTTTTTTCCTCCAGATTCACCACTTTAAATCTCATAAATCTTCACATTTTTTCTCATAGATTTGCCACTTAATCTCGTTAACTTTTTTCTCAAAATATTATTTTCGTATGTTTTCTTTTTTTTTTTTTTACACATTCTGGCAGTATGTAATATTCTCCAATATTCTCTAGGGTTGAAATTTGGAATTTGCAAGTATTTCAATGAGTGTCCTATTAAGGGTTAAAGTGGTGAATCTGGGAGAAAAAAAGTTGTTTTTTTCCCCACTTTTTTCTCGTAAATCTACAACTTTTTTGCACAGATTTGCCACGTTAAATCTCTTAAATCTGCAACTTTTTTTCTTGTACATTTGCCACTTTAATCGAGTAAATTTGCAATTTTTTTCTCGAAATATTACCTGAAGTTACCAAATATAGTTATTTGCCTGATAAAGGGTTAAACAATGGATATGCCCACTTCGGTCATGTGAAGATTTCCTCGGCTCTTTCTGTTTCAAATAATTGAAAATGTTATTTCTTGAACTATTTCTGACAAAAAGGGATATTTTAAGACTCTTTGGGTTACACTGGTGTGTTCAACTGACCTACTGCTAAAAGTTACAACCCTAATAAGGTCTTCACTGTATCTGCCATATTTCACTGAATTGTCTCTCCCTGCATTTTACTGAACTGCACTGCAGAGAGTTAACAGCACAGTAGTAGATCCATGCTGCTGATTCCAGTTCAGTATTGATGTCCTGTCACCCCTGGGGACCACTTATAGTGAGACGAGTCCTGAGTCAGCACTTAGTGAGCACTAGCCAGTGATGAGAAGCACATACCATCAGCTAATGCTCAAATAAAAAAATACAATGAATGTGTAGATAATTACACAACAGTTGCAGCTGACAGTGTATATTTCACTGAGGGGGAGAAATTCTATACTTTACAGCAGCGTAGTGAGTTTTTTTTTTTTTTAAATATCATGTGGGTTTCATTGATTAAAATCAGGGATAAAAGTTCCCACAATTCCTTAGGATGCTACACTGTAAAAAAAAAATCTTCTGATCTGCTGAAGTTCCTCTAATTATGATATCCTATTTGTATGTTCAAAAGAACCAGTACACCTTAAACCAGCTATTCTCATTATTATTACTATTTAATTAATTTTTTGGGGTCATTGTGGGGTTTTTTTTAAGTCATTTTGTGTCTTTTTTGGTCATTTTGTGTCTTTTCTGGTCATTTTGTGTCTTTTTTGGTCATTTTGTTTCCTTTTTTGGTAATTTTGTGTCTTTTTTGGTCATTTTGTTTCCTTTTTTGGTCATTTTGTGTCTTTTTTGAGTCATCGTGGTTTTTTTTAAAAGTCATTTTGTGTCTTTTTTGGTCATTTTGTGTCTTTTCTGGTCATTTTGTGTCTTTTTTGGTCATTTTGTTTCCTTTTTTGGTCATTTTGTGTCTTTTTTTGTCATTTTGTTTCCTTTTTTGGTCATTTTGTGTCTTTTTTGGTCCTTTTGTTTCTTTATAGGGTCATTTTGTGTCTTTTTTGGTCATTTTGTTTCCTTTTTTGGTCATTTTGTGTCTTTTTTGGTCATTTTGTTTTCTTTTTTTGTCATTTTGTTTCCTTTTTTGGTCATTTTGTGTCTTCTTTTGGTCATTTTGTGTCTTTTCTGGTCATTTTGTGTCTTTTTTGGTCATTTCGTTTCCTTTTTTGGTCATTTTGTGTCTTTTTTAAGTCATTTTGTGTCTTCTTTTGATTCTTTTGTTTCTTTATAGGGCAATTTTGTGTCTTTTTTTGGTCATTTTGTGTCAAAAAAGGACTCAAATTGACCACAAAAAGACACAAATTTACCATAAAAGTTTTGGTCAAGTTGTGTCTTTTTGTGGTCAATTTGAGTCCTTTTTTGCTTAATGTAATTTTTTGGTCATTTTGGTCAGAGAGATGTTTTAGTTGTTGTCTGTTTCATTATTTGTCCAAAACTCTTTGTATCAACTGAGTTTGTATGATCTGAACTGTGAGATTCTGTTCAGTGAGAGTGTGTGACAGTGTGTTCACATCCTTAATAAAGCTCACCACACTGATAAGGAACACTAAGGTTTTTTTTAGTCATTTTGTGTCTTCTTTTGGTCATTTTGTTTCTTTTCTGGTCAGTTTGTGTCTTTTTTGGTCATTTTGTGTCTTTTCTGGTCATTTTGTGTCTTTTTTGGTCATCTTGTTTCCTTTTTTGGTCATTTTGTGTCTGTTTTGGTCATTTTTTCCCCTTTTTTTTGGGCCATTTTTTTTCTTTTTTGGGTCATTTTGTGTCTTTTTGTGGTAATTTTATGTAATTTTTTTGGTCATTTTTTGTGTCTTTTTTGAACATTTTGTGTCATTTTGTGGTCAATTTGATTCTTTTTTGGGTCATTTTGTGTCTTTTCTGACAAATACCAAAGTATCAAGCTGTTACTTTCCAAGGAGTCTCTGGCTTGAAGCTGACTGTTACACACTCAGGAGGTCAGAATGGACCTTTAAACTGATAGCAAAGGACTTAGATTAAAAGTAACAATAAAATATAAAGTGAGCGTTAATAAAGCACACCACACTGATAAGGAACACTAAGGCTAACACTATTACATCCATGTTGTGTCCTGCTCTGTATTCCCTCCGGCATGCGATTGAAATTAAAATGCACATAAATTGCCTTTTAACTGATTGCCCCTCCCCTTCCTCTGAGGTGTCATAACCGCCGTGTTCCTGAACACACCGTGTGTCAGAGGCTGACACCAATGGTGGAGCTGGCCGTCTGACCTCCAAACATCATTGGTCAGCAAACTGGGGAGGGGGTGATATACTGCAGTGTCTTTTTTTCTGCAGAGGGCAGACAGAACATGCTACAACATTGCTGCTGCTGCCTGCACCGCTCCTTGTATGTACATTTTTCCTCTTACCCATCGAAAAAATCTCTTCATCTCACTTACCCTGTTTCCCTTGTTTCGTCTTCACCCGCCTCCCGGGGAGATGAAACGGGGCATTTATTCCCACACTTCTTAAAATACCAGTGCAAAGTCAAGCTAACAGAG
This sequence comes from Centropristis striata, assembly GCF_030273125.1. Lineage (NCBI taxonomy): Eukaryota > Metazoa > Chordata > Actinopteri > Perciformes > Serranidae > Centropristis > Centropristis striata. The sequence goes on along the minus strand of NC_081517.1, from coordinate 42,862,508 downwards.
ACTTCTATTACCACTGCTCCCTTGCTTTTTAGGAATCCTCGCTCTAGTTTTTTAGTCCTCTCACTTGAGCTGCACATGTAGATGCCCATTACGTAAGACAATTGCAATGCAGCGCTATGAGACTGCAATTAACTCCATTATTAGACACTTCATGAGATTTATTGGGCAAATACACAGACACACTCACAGACACAAAGTGTGAGAGAGCACAGTGTGGATCTGACACAATCACAATAAATGTGATGTAATGTACAGGGTTACATAACCAACATGGTCTCACAGGAATCCGTGAAATAGCCACAGATTTCGCTTAACTCAAAATCCGTGGAATAACCACGGAATCGCTCAAATTTCCGTGAAACTGACACGGATTTCGCTACAATGCAAGTTAATGACAGTCATATCCCGTGGCTATTGGTTTGTTCCAAGTCACGTGACTTTCAAGGTCCCGGCGGTCAGAACAAAAACCATGGCGGACAGTTCTCTCATTTTTAGTGAAAAATCAATATTTTCACTTAGTTTCTGCATAAAAATGGATTTTGATCACATTTCTAGCGAGAAATATATGTTTTATTTTCTAAATATTCACTCAGTGAATGTACATAATCACTTTGTATGTTGGAATAGCCACGGGATATGACTGTCATTAACTTGCATTGTAGCGAAATCCGTGTCAGTTTCACGGAAATTTGAGCGATTCCGTGGCTATTCCACGGATTTTGAGTTAAGCGAAATCTGTGGCTATTTCACGGATTCCTGTGAGACCATGTTGCTCACAGACACACAATGTGAGAGTGCACAGTGTGGATTTGACACAATCACAATAAATGTGATGTAATGTACAGGGTTACATAACACGCTGTAGGTTACCTTCCACCATGTATAGCAGTGAGGAGCTAAGAGGCCAGACTCACCTTTGGTTTTGAGGCATTCCAACCCTCCAGGCTTCAGTCTGCAAATGGAGAGGAGATTTAGCCGAGCTGGTAAGATGAAGAATGTTGCACACACACAGTCTCATTGATGGAGCCGCTGCCTCCCCACACACACACACACACACTAGTTCTCCCTCTTGCATGAGTGCATTCAATCACACGTATGCATGACACACACGAGCCTCTCTCAGACTAAGTGAAACATGTACGGCAATGCCTGTCAGTCAGTGCACAGGGCAGCGGGGGTGTTTATCCTTACTTTTAATCCCTCATTCCAGTGCCAAGTTGCTTCTCCTAAGACAATCTGATGTGAATCTAATTCCTGTCAGCTTTCATGCCTGCATTTGCCTACTTCCCCTCCTGAGCTGTTGACAGTGCACTTCATGAGTTAGCCAATATTAACCCATTTAAGCCTGGAAAGCGTATACGTCGTTTTGTAGTATTTGTATAAGCTCTCAAATACCTTTTTGAATTTAATTTCTATCTGCTACAGAGGCTGAAAAATCTATTATTTAGTAGAAGAGTTGACACTTTTTTTTCCAGAATTTTTCCAGAATTTCCAGAAAATTAGAGGCTTATTTTAAAATTGCCCAGCGATTTTCCAGGCCTCAATGGGTTAAAGCACAACAGAGCTGCAACAATTCCCTGCTGCATTATTTGCTCTGGTTCTCAACATGCACTGTAAAAAAAAAAAAGCTTAATTTACGGTAAAATACCGGCAGCTGTGGTTGCCAGAACATCACCATAAAAAAATACAGTGAGCGTATGTAAATGTAAATATCAGCAAAAACTGTAATTTATACTGAATAATCCCATTACTTTTAGGATAATTGTTTCATCATGGTATTTCTCCATTAACTTTACATGAAAATTTTATATTTTTACAGCAAAACTGTGTTTTCTACAGTTTATGGCAGTAGAATTTAAAGTTTTATGCTATTCTTTGATTTACAGTAATTAAAAGTATCTACTACGGTGATGTACAATGTTTAATTTTACAACCTATTTCTGATGCAATTTGACAGTTTTTTACTGTAATTTAAACAAACATTTTTTTACAGTGTGGCCCTTTCTCCTTCCACGCGCCTTTTGCCCTCCGTGTTTCCTGCAGTCTGTAATAAATTATTCTGTAGTCATTTCATTTTACTTAATATATTTGATAAAATGCATTAAATATCAATGCGTCCTTGATTTTGAGGCAGTTGTTTCAGTAACTTTAATATAAAAATGTTTGAGATAGAATCGACTTATTTTGATCGCATTAAATATAATCTCTATGTGTATGTAATTCTAAATCAAGAGAATTTTGAATGAATCCAACACAATAGAATTAGTCTGTTTTTAATTGACAGGCACTTCCTTTTCATTTTACTTTTTTTCTTTTTAAAGAAAAATATTGTTATTGCATTTTCCAACATAGACAAAAACAACAAACAACACACTGTGGCCACAGAAAACAAATATCCAATTACTTATTACGTAATACAGACAATACAATGAAAATGCTCTGTCCCATTACGATTGACAGTGATGTTGCAAATACACATCTGGAAAAAAAGAAGTGAAGAGTCGTTAAAAAAATAAATAAATAAAAACAAACAATTTTTCCAAAAATCTCAATTTCCATTTTGAGAGAAAATGCTATTTTTTTTAAATAATTAAAAATAATAATAAGTGAATTAATGTCCTTCCTTATAACCCAAAAACATCAGTTAGCCAGTTTCCCTCATTGCCATCTATCATCCCTTTTAACACCATTTCATTTTACTGAATAAATTTGATAAAATGTATTAAATATAGATACATCCTTGATTTTGAGGTAGTTGTTTAAGTAACTTTAACATAGAGATGTTTGAGATAGAATTTACTTATTTCACTTTATTTTCACCACTTTAAATCTCATAAATCTGCGCTTTTTTCTCTCTCGTAGATTTGACACTTTAATCTCGTCAACCATTTTTTTGAGATTTTTTGGTCACAAATTAGATTTTTTTTTTCCACAAATTTGTAACTTTTTTACTGTTAATATGATATTTTTTTCTCATAAATTAAAGAATATTAAATATTCACTGTAATAAATTATTCTGTAGTCATTTCATTTTACTTAATATATTTGATAAAATGTATTAAATATGAATGCGTCCTTGGTTTTGAGGCAGTTGTTTGAGCAAATGTTTGAGATAGAATCTACTTATTTTGATCACATTAAATATAATCTTTATGTGTATGTAATTCTAAATCAAGAGAATTTTGAATGAATCCAACACAATAGAATTAGTCTGTTTTTAAATGACAGGCACTTCCTGTTAAGTTGTTATTAACTCAACTTGTAACGTAGTTAGATTTAATTAATAATATTGCATGCAATCTGTTGCCTCAATTTTATTGAGTAGCTATTCTTTATCTTTTTTTACAGTGTTATTTATCACATTAGTGACATGACCACCACCACAGTGTTTATCATGCTAGCTCTCTCCACTTTTTACAGGTCTTCAGCAATCCAGCGATTGGCATAAAGCCCTGTACTGTAAGCTGTCTCGGCTTAGCACCGGGCTAAACCAATCAGGTGGCCTGAGGTCTATCCCAGTTAGGACCTGCTCTATTAATCTGAGGAAAGGATAAAGAGGAAAAGAGAAGGGATAGAAAGGTGTATGCATGTCTGTCTGCACGACATGGAGGATGACAGGGGAGTTTATTGCATTTGTTTTTCTTGGAGCAATTTAATGTTTCCTATTTTTACACACTGAATTACCAACAAAGATATGAGACACAACTTTCCTCATCTACAGCATTATTGTAGGTACCCGAGGGAGAAATATGCTGTAATGAAAGGTCACAGGGTCACTGTTCTCCCTCTATAAATCTACACATAATCAATAATCTGTTAGTGTGCTCAAGAGCTACAAAACGAGGAAAAAGCTGACATGCATCAAAAGGGGTGTTAAGACATCCAATTAGATTTTTACCACTGTTTGTTAGGCCAGTAGTACTCAACCTTTTTGAGTCCCGACCCCCAATTTAACATGCATGTTGTCCGTGACCCCCGCTCACTGAACACAATGTCACACGCACAGTTCAGATCACCCAAAAAAGAAACAAAATGACCAAAAAAAGGAAACAAAAGGACCAGAAAAGACACACATTGACCACAAAATGAGCAAAAAAGACACAAAATGACCAGAAAAGATACAAAATGACCAAAAAAGACACAAAATGACGAAAAATAGGAAACAAAATGACCAAAAAAAGACACAAATTGACCAAAAAAAGACACAAAATGACCCAAAAAACAAAACAAAAACATGAATATACATTATAATTATATAATAATCTGGACCAAAGGGATGGACCGTAGGAGCAGCATTGGCATCCCTAAAGCCACTAGCTCAGCAAAGAAAACTTTTCATATTGTGATGTGTAAAACCACGAATGAGATCAGACAGACTTCTCACCAAAGTTCATTGTGGATTTCAGTGAAATAAATAATTAATTCCAGCAGCACTTTGACACAGTGCAGCTTTCAACCGTGTCAGTGTTGGTTTGTATGAGCGGCGTGCTCTGAAGTGATGGGACATGTGCTCTGTTGCGTGACAGCTGATGTCAAGCTAATTAACACGATGTGGTTAAAAGTGGCTATTGCTATTATATGATTAGAGATTTGAAATGACACAGAGGAATTTCCATTGAATGACGCTCAGCGAGTGAACTGTCAACAGGACATGAAAGCAATTGTGAAAAAAGTATTTTTCGTTTGAAGTGAAATTCACTTAAGCTGAAAGGACTTTACAGGATGAAATGCCACTTCGCTTACCCATCAATTACAAGATGTTAATTGCTTTGCTTTCAGGAGGGCAGAGTGTGTTGATCAACTGTGGTTCCAATTTATGACTCATTTAGCACCAGCAGCAGGTCATTTCTGCTTTTACATTACTGCTGACCTTTCCAAAAGGCTTTGGCCGTGTGGTTATCTCTGGATTTATTGGTGTTTGGACAGTCTCAGTAATGCACTTGCCCACAGCCTGGAACTGTTGTGATATAAATACTGTACAATAAATTATCTTGGCTCCATTTACTTGGCATATATACGTTAGGGAAAATGCATTTCATTTAAGATTCACACGTTATAATAGCTAACTTTTTATTTCAAACAAAAAATATAGAAAATAAAAATGAAATGAAACATTTGGTAACAAATAAAGCATTAAAAGTACTAATGGCCGACTGATTAACTAGATTTACAGTCATTTAATCTGGGTTATGTTCTTACAGTTTTTCTTGATTGCTAAGACACATTTCTTGAAAGCTGCTCTCCTTTTCTCTAAACTGTGAACACAAAACCCAATTTTCAAGCTACATTCACAAAACCTCAGACTCTTCTTGCAAAACCAAACTTTCACCTCAAAACAATCCAATCCAATCCACTTTATTTATATAGCACAATTTTAGCAAACACAAGGTTTCCAAAGTGCTGCACAAACAATAAATACATAACACAATACAAAGAGATGTAGTAAACAATAGATCAGTAAGATGCAATAAGATAAAATAAATTAAAAATGGGGTAAAAATAAATAAAATAAAATGTAAAATGTACTGCCCGCACAAAATAAAATATGCACGAATACAATAAAAACAAAAAATCATTCAATTTGTGCTCAAAACTGAACTATGTTGTCAAATCGTGCCCCGAGTCAATCAAAATTAAAAACACTACTGAGCAGTCACTAAACACTACATAGAAAAATAGAAAACACAATGCTCAGGACATGAAGCTGGAGAAATGAATGTTCATTGTTCACAAGAAAAACTGTAATTGTGTTTGACTTTTGTCACCTGTACTCACCATTATGCAGCACGGGTGCATCACAATGAAAATGTGTTGGAAAGTTGTGTCTAAACAGGTGAAAAGTGCTTCTGGTTAACCATATCTGAACATTATAGCATCTGGAAAATAGGGTCATAAAATTTAAATTACCTTTATTATTATTATGTGTATATGTTTACATGTATGTATAAGTATATATATGGTTGTGTTTATAAGAATATATGTATGTACATGTTGTTTAGATATGCATACGTGTGCAATGCATACATGTGTGTGTATGTGTGCTTGTATGTATACATAGGCCTATATAATTTCGTGCAAATCTACCTGGTGTGAATGGGTGTGTGTATGAAGGTTTGGGTTCTGCTCTGCATTATTTATGTATGTTATCATTTACTTTTGTTTGTTTGAATTTTATTGTAAAACTTGAAAACTAATAAAAAATATTGTTAAAAAAAGTGAAGAAAAGTGCTTATGGTTTTACCAAAAGAGTGATTGATTCAATCAGTGGGTTCAGACAATAGGGTTTAGTGTTTTAGCAATTGAGAAAAACTGTAATAGTGCAGGTATAGCAAATCGCAGCTACCTGGATTGAGTTACCAAATCAGGGTAGATAAGAACTGGACTTAAATCAGGGACGTCAGACTGCAGGACACCCAGTGTGAATTAAGTAAAATTCAAGTTCTATGTGTGTCCATATTGTACCCTTATGATGGCAATCTGAATTGTGGCAGCATGGAATCTTATATCAACAATCATCAAGGACTTTATGTCATGAGATGAGATGTAAAATAGATGATTCTGTCCCCTCAAGGCAAAAATGACCCCTACTAAACGACTAAAAGTCATAATCAAACCAGCTCGGATTTCCATTGCCAATCAAAGTGCTAACTTTTATTTTCTTGTCCTCTCAGACAACCAAAACATTAAACACTTACTCTGCCTCTCAGTTTGATTCAGGCCATATTCTCTAGTGCTCTAAGTCAGTAGTTCTCAACATTTTTGAGTCGTGACCCCCAATTTAACATGCATGTTGTCCGCGACCCCCGCTCACTGAACAGAATCTCACACGCACAGTTCAGATCACCCAAAAAAGAAACAAAATGACCAAAAAAGACACAAATTGACCACAAAATTACCAGAAAAGACACAAAATGACCAAAAAAGACACAAAATGACCCAAAAAGAAACAAAATTACCAAAAAAAGACACAAAATGACTAAAAAAAACACACAAAATTACCAAAAGAGAAATAAAATGACCAAAAAAGTCACAAATAGACCACAAAATGATCATAAAAGAAACAAAATTACCAAAAAAAGACACAAAATGACCCAAAAAAGAAACAAAATTACCAAAAAAAGACACAAAATTACCAAAAAAAGACACAAAATGACAAAAAAAGACACAAAATTACCAAAAAAAGAAATAAAATGACCAAAAAAGTCACAAATTGACCACAAAATGATCAAAAAAAACAAAATGACCAAAAAAGACACAAATTGACCACAAAATGATCAAAAACAGACACAAAACGACAAAAAAAGACACAAAATGACTCAAAAAAGAAACAAAATTACCAAAAAAAGACACAAAATGACTAAAAAAAGATCCAAAATTACCAAAAAAGAAATAAAATGACCAAAAAAGTCACAAATTGACCACAAAATGATCAAAAACAGACCCAAAAAAAGACATAAATTTACCACAAAATGATCAAAAAAAAGACACAAAATGACCAAAAAAAAAGACATTAAGTGACCAAAAAGACTAAAACACATTAACCAATTGGGGTCCCAACCCCAAGGTTGAGAATAGCTGCTCTAAAGCAGTAAAAGGCCAATTTTCAAACTAAATAACAAAAAAAATTGATTAGCCAAACTGGAACAGAGACATGAAAAAGAGAAACTTGTTTCAGGTGAGCAAAAGCATAACAGATCACATGCTGCAACGTGTGTACACTATCAAAGAAACCGCATCTTTCCCTCCAGACTCTAAGAAACATGCAGAAAGAAGTACCAAGAATTACACTGTGTCCTCCTGTGATTGTTGCTGAGATGTAGCAGTAAGTTGCTGCCCTCTAGTGGTTCTTTCAAACCAACCCATTTGTTTTTTTGACCAGCTTCGCTCACTTAAGTTTCGTTTCTCTGGTGTTCTGAATGAGGGCATTTAAAGTTATGTAATGGAACAAAACTATGACGGAAGACTGAAACATTATCACATAAATAGTGGGATTAAGGTTTTCTCTCAGAGAAACTCGGGGATTGAACCAGAAGAGAGTTAACACTCCTGACTTAGAACTTTACGTGTCCTTGAGCAAAGGCACATAAAGTAAATAAAGGCTGTGTTGGTACTGGGCAGCTCCCAAGTTTATGACTGAGTGCTCATACTCCACAAACCTGCCCTATGTGTATAAACAGTGGCGGTTCTACACAATTAATAATAAAATGGTCAATTTATAATGATGAACAATGGGACAATTCTAACCTTTTTTTTGTTCAAACAATATCTCATTGTACAGAAAAGAAACCCAGAATGTGTACATTGTATAATAGTTTAACTCTATGGAATCTTATAGGGTTATTTTGTCCATCTTTGAATCCTTTTCATGTCTTTACGTGTCTTTGTAAGTCATTTTGTGTCTTGTTTTGGTAATTTTGTGTCTGTTGTTGCGTCTTTTTTAGTTATTTTGTGTCTTTTTTTGGTCATTTTGTGTCTTTTTTTGTCATTTTTATGTCTGTTGTTGTGTCTTTTTTAGTTATTTTGTGTCTTTTTTTGGTCATTTTGTGTCTTTTTTGTCATTGGTGTCATTTATGTCTTTTTTGTGTCTGTTTTAGTTATTTTGTGTCTTCTTTTTTTGATAATTTTGTGTCTTTTTTGTCATTTTTATGTCTTCTGTGGGTTTTTTTTTGGTTATTCTGTCTTCTCATTTTGTGTCTTTTTTGGTCATTTTGTGTCTTTTTCAAGACATTCAAAGATTTTGAATGCTTAAATATCATCTTTGCCATTTTTTCATGTGCTAATGTGCCCCTCTGATTAAACACTGGCCCCTCCTTGGCCCCCACAGTAAAACTGGTCTAGAACCGCCACTGTGTATAAATGCTTTTGGCATTTCAGCAAGCATATTTTTTGCACAGCAGGAATATTTTGTTTACATTATATTGTTCACTGCAGTGTTTCTGCAGGCCCCAGGGTAATTGGCCAAATGCAATCTACCTACAATTGTAGAATACATGCACAACAGAAAGAAATAATATGTATCTTTATGTATTATTTCCCTTTAAAGTGTGATAAAGTAAACTGTTCTTCAATAAGTGCAGTGGTTTACAGTTTCTACACATCAACATGAAGACTTATTCTCTAAATTTTCTTACTTCTGCATCTTTAATTTCACAGTATTTTAGTTTAGGGAACCACATGCCACAGGTGAACATCATGCCATACTCACTTCCACCTGCTAGGAAAAAAAATACTGAGGCATATTTTAGGTTGTGGGCAGCAGCTAAACGTTTTTACTGGTAACACATCTAAGTAAGTAAGTAAACTTTATTTATATAGCACCTTTCACAGACAGAAGTCACAAAGTGATTCACATAAAAATCATACACATAACAAAAATGTACATACAAGTTTTAAAAGACCAAAACAACAGCAATTTAAACAACCATAGCAGTCCCAAAACAATTAATTAAAAGCCTGAACAAATTAAAAATGTCTTCAGTTGTAACACATCTGGATGGTTCAACATTCATAGTCTGTCTTCTCCGTGACAAGGAGAAGTGTGTACATTATTTTAGTGTCACCCAATAGTGGAATACACAAATTTAGTGATGCCATAATTGCATTTGACTGTTTTTCTGATCTTGAACAAGGTAATTGTTGAGCGTTGAATTATAAAACAATGTATTCTTTTTTCGGTCAAGCCCATGTATGCTATTGAATTAAATGTCTTAACTAATATGTTTAAAAAATTTAAAAAAATCACATAAAATTTGATTGAGTTAGTACCTGACATCTTGGATTAAGACTGGGCTAACCTGTCTTCCAGATCAAGTGCCACACAGGTGACACATCATGCATTTCAGACAGGTACAATAGAAAGATTGTGTGGTTTATAAATAAGGTGGAGTCACGTTCCAGAAGATACTCCTCCCAAAAAAGCAGCAAAAATAAAACAAATCTCTGATACATGTGAAAACAGAGAACAGAATAAAGTTATCTTCTTCATGTATTTTTTAGATGCTTAATAGTTAATAAATAACATAGCCAAAATTGCAGCCAGCGTGTCAACACGACTTAGAATCACCACAAATAATAATAATTTTTAAAAAAGCGTGCTAAAGTGCCTCTAGAGTGGTGAAAACGAGAGGAAGTGCCTTATTGGCTGCCCTTTACACATGCAAAAAATGATTTGGTGCCCTCTAGGGCACCCCTTCATATAATAAATAATGATGATGATCCCTTTAGAGATTCTATAATACGGTATCACCCAACTGTGAATAATGTTATGTGAGGTGTTTGCTCTCATTTAGCTCTCAAAGTGCACGAAACAGATGCATTTTACTTAAAAATGTACACATTTTCTCTCGGGGGGGCATGCCCCCGGACCCCCCTAGATGGTTTGGTTTGATACTTTTAATTGTCAGTACCATATCATTAACTACTTTGATCTGGATCTCCTTTTAACTTAATGCTAATATTTCATCATACATGATGCATCAGAGCTTTTTGCGTGCATGTTGTGCAGAATGTGGCCTTTTTATTTTTTCGCCCTTCTAACAGTCTGAGTCCGCCACTGTGTATAACAGTATAAATAGGAATGCAAAAAGGTTTGAAGCAAACAAAAAATAACGATTTACTGTGATTTCTTCTTTCTTTTTCCAGTGCAAGAACAGTAAACCAACATGTGGCTCAGTTGGTAGAGTGGGTTACCCCCCAACCGAAGAGTTGGTGGTTCGATCCCTGACCGTACATGTCGTTCATGGGTGTGTGAATGAATTCCCAATGGTGGCAGGTGGCACCGTTTAGGGTCTCCTCTGCCACCAGTATGAATGTGTGTGAAAGGGTGAATGAGTGCAGTCTGTAGTGTAAAGCGCTTTGAGCAGTGGTGGGCCATCAGGGCCAGCAAGGCCTTCTCTGCTGGCCTAACATAACCAGAAATCATGATCATAATTATGATAAAGGTTAATTTAATTTTTCATTTACTTTCCCTAAATATCTAAAAGTATTCATATTCTCCTCATGTCATATTATGCTCCTTCCAGTGCTGTTGTTTTTAGGTTAGAGTTTTTATCCAATCAGAATTGTGGTTGTACTCAAAGCAACAGGTCACAGAAGGTCGTGATACGTCACGTTTTGACATGAAAAAGTTTTTTACAAAGAGACTTGTTTATTGTGTCGCTGTCGCCAAAGTATGGCCGTCTTGTTAGTGTCTTTCTGATATTAAACTGCGATTTTGCAATTTATTATTTTATTATTATTATGATTTATTTATTTATTTATGAGCTTGCATATTCTTTGTGGACTCATTTAATAAAACTTTTTGGAAAGATCATTTTAAAGATTTTTTAAAGTTTTGACAGTGGCATATCAGATATGTTTCAATTGCTAATGCGGTATTGTTGATTTTTAAAATGCGCCGGATAATAGCCCATTTTGTACACAACTGAGGTGATGCAATGCCTAGTAGTGCTTAAGTGTGTTTCTAACTACTCTCCAGTCCTGGTGTTATAAATGCTGGCATAATGAATGGTATTTATTGACTAAGTTGGACATCACTGAAGGCCTAAGTGTGAAATGCACCGCCCGCCACTGGCTTTGAGTGACTAGAAAAGCGCTATATAAGTGCAGGTCCATTTACCATTAATTGCAAGAAGTAATTTTGTGCATTTTTACACTGAATTTTTAAGATTTCATGCTCAAATGCATGTAGGCTAGTTGTATTGAGGGCCACTTCAAGTGAGGGTGCGGGCCGTCTGCGGCCCCCGGGCCTCCAGTTGCCCATCCCTGACGTAGATTATTGAAAACAACGAACACGCATCAACTTGCCCTTATTTTTCACACATTACGGTACAGTGATCCAGCCTGATCTTCTCTGGTTCATGTGCTTCACCTCGCTGTTTATAAACCGTTACCGAGCCCTGCTTATACTAATTATATAATTATATATTACATACAGCCTCACTGGGATGCTTCATATGAACACATCAATCACACTAGGGCCCGTCTGGTTCGCAGGAAGTGAGTATGCATTTCATTTTATCCTGCATGAAGTGAAACCGGAGCCACCGATTTCTCATTTCCGTATTTTCCTGATCTGGGTCTGCAGAGTGTTTGCTTCTTAAAGCCTCCAGTCCATGTGAGACTTCCTCACCAACAGAGGAGACTCTGGGCTGCTGGAAGTGAATGCCTTCGGTTTCAACTCTGTTAACTTTAGATGCAACAGGCAATATGCAAAGGCAACTTCTGGTAAGAACTCTAACTCTAAGCTACAATAGTAGCCATACTTATACTGCGGCGCCAAGGTGACACGCATTACTATTACAAGGACTGTATGATAATCATATACTGTCAGCAGTGGTGGAAGAAGTATTAGGATCCCTTACTTAAGTAAAAGTACTAATAAAACACTGTGAAATTACTCCACTACAAGTAAAAGTCCTGCATTCAAAACTTACTGAAGTAAAAGTACAAAAGTATCAGCACCAAAATGTACTTAAAGTATCAAAAGTAAAAGTACTCGTTATGCAGAATGGACCCACTCAGATTGTTTTATATGTTCTAAATATATTATAAGATTATTTATATTGATGCATTTATATAAGTAGCATTTTACTGTTGTCCAAATAGGACTAATGTTAACTACTTAATACACTGTTATGTTTTATAAATGTGTAATCATATTAAATATATGGTATTTTTTCATGTTGAATCTGAAAAGTAACTAAAGCTCACAGCTAAATGTAGTGGAGTAAAAGTACAACATTTGCCTCTAAATGTAGTGGAGTAGAAGTATAAAGTTGCATAAAATGGAAATACTCAAGTAAAGTACAAGTACCTCAAGATTGGACTTAAGTACAGTACTTGAGTAAATGTACTTAGTTACTTCGCACCACTGACTATTAGTATACTGTGATCGATATAATAATATATGCTTTGGAAGAGAGAGTTCTGTACACAGCTTATACAATTCAAATTATATGTTGTTATGTCAGGAATAGAACAGAAATATAACTTTATTCCTCACTATGCATGCACCCATAGTGAACAGAGAATCCAAAAAAAGTAAATAGGGGTGTGTTTCAGAACCTGTACAGTATACTCCAAGTCTTATTTAACCTGTCATGTGATTACTACTGTCTGGTGTTGTTTATAGTGTTGCCTGGGAGTCTGTAAAACAAATTGACCTCAGGGTACTATTTAAAAATCCTTGAAACTTGAAAAACAATGTCCAAAACACACATGGATTTTCACTAAAATCATACAACATTTAAAACATGTCAGAATAAACTTTCTCAGGCTTTTGCAGCACTCTGACATGACTTGATAAGTGGGACTTTTTTACTGCGCAGGTTGGGTGAGATTGAGTAAATATATAGTTTTGTGATAGTTCTTCTGTTGTTAAAGCTGGACTTTTTATACTTCAATATTTTATTTTATTAAATAAAAGGATTTGCTCCATTTTTGTGTTCACGGTTTACTATGGAGGCATGCAAGAATTCTTTGAAATTTTTGACATACAGTTTTTGACATACAATAGTCATGTTGTCAAGTAGTCAGTATTCCTTTACATTTTTAGAAAATTATAACCCGGCCAGAGTCAGTTTCCCCTCACCTCTCTGAAGCATTTTAGTGTCTTTTAACTCATTTTTGGCGTTTATGTTCTGCAACTTTGTTAGTGGTGCAGGCATTATTTTTAGTGAAAAGGCTCAGATAAACCCATCGTATGCTAACTTACCAACAAAACTAGCAACTAGTCCGTTCACATAGTGGAGCATTTAGCAGCTAAAGACTACAATATATTCCCAGGTTTTGGTTGTGACCAATGCTTACATTTTGTCAGAAACATAAGTCAAAATATTTCCTATTGTAAACATGTATCGGTAACGCTTTATATTAAGGTCCTTGTAATAACCATTAATTACATGTTTGCGTGCGGCTAAGTGACTATGTAAACTGTAATACAAACTGCTCAGTTTGCAGGTGCATGCAACATTTATGACATTTATGATGTTTATGTTTAGTTATGAGTGTTGGTGAACCTGTCTGCTTAACAATCCCATTTTGCTGCAGTACAATTTATTGAAGGGACATGAACAGGCTGACAACTTAATCCTGATAGATAAAAACGTATGTTGACAAAATATTCCTATAAAGACATAATGTGCCGTTGTAAAAAGGTAATACATTTCATATATGTTACAGCATTACTCAGCATATTGTAAAACCTCAATAGTATTGTATCAACACTTAAATATCATGATTATAGTGTATGGTGGTGTAATTCCCACCCCTACAAAATATATTACACGTCACATAATTCGGTAACACTTTATATTAAGGTCCTTGTAATAACCATTAATTAACAAGTAATAAGGCCCTTGTAAGTCCTTACAAGATGCTTATTAACATTATTGTGTGTTTATAAGCTTATATAAGTGTTAATAATGGCATTACAAACACCCATGACCCACCCATTATGTCTTTGCCATGCCTTTATTAATCTTATTTTGTTTGCTTATTGATATTAAAATATACTTTATTGCTCATCTATTATAAGTTAACTATAAGTTAAATATGCTTTTTGCAACTACCGGATCTAAAGCGAGAACAATGCCTTATTACTTGTTAATTAATGGTTATTAAGGACCTTATTATAAAGCGTTACCAATAACTGTAGATAAGTCCTTACATGTTTGCGTGCAGCTAAGTGACTATGTAAACTGTAATACAAACCGCTCAGTTTGCAGGTGCATGCAACATTTATGACTGTTTATGTTTATGTTTATTTATGAGTGTTGATGAACCGGTCTGCTTAACAATCCCATTTTGCTGCAGTACAAATTATAAAGTGTTACCCATGTATCTGTTAATTTATTCACAATATTAACTTTATAAGATAATACTGTTATTCTTGTTTTACTGCTCTAGTAATAATTCAATTTAAAGCTCATGCAATTTAAATTCTCCCTTTTTTGAAGGTTTGTCAAACGATGCATGTCCCTCGTTCCCTCCTCCTCCCGCTGCTGCTCATCATCTGTTATTTTATGACGGATTATTGCATGGCGTCCCCGAAGAAGACCTCCTGCAGCGTGCACCACGGCAGAGCTGACTGCAGCCACCTCAGCCTCAGTGCGGTCCCTGCAGACCTGCCCAGAAACATCAGCAGCCTGGATATGTCTCACAACAGGCTGAGGGGGATTCCCCCCATGTCCCTAACACCATACCCAGGCCTCACCCACCTCGATCTGGGCTTCAACAGCATCACCAAGCTGGACCAGGGTTGGTGCCAGACGCTGCCCATGCTGCAGACGCTGAACGTGGAACACAACCAGGTGTATGTGCTGAAGAAGGAGGAGCTGAGCCACTGCACCAATATAACACGGCTCATTCTGGCGAGCAATAAGCTGAAGCTAGAAGGAGAACCCTTCACTGCACTACAGGTACAGATGCCAGTCACACTCATGAGTTAATCAGTTATACACTGCAATAAATTATTCTGTAGTCATTTCATTTTACTTAATATATTTGATAATATGTATTAAATATAAATGCGTCCTTGATTTTGAGGCAGTTGTTTAAGTAACTTTAATATAAAAATGTTTGAGATGGAATCTACTTATTTTGATCACATTAAATATAATCTGAAAAAAAAATGCAAATTTACTAGATTAAAGTAGCAGATCTACAAGAAAAAAAGTTGCAGATTTAAGAGATTTAAAGTGGATAATCTGCGTGGAAAAAAGTCACAGATTTATGAGAAAGAAGTGGGAAAAAAACAACTTTTCTCGCAGATTCACCACTTTAAATCTCTTAAATCTCTCAGAAATCATCTCGCGAAGGTTGAGAATAGCCAGTTGAAGTAACTTTAATATAAAAAAGTTTGAGATAGAATCTACTTATTTTGATCACAATAAATTAACTATAATATTTATGTGTATGTAATTCTAAATCAAGAGAATTTTGAATGAATCCAACACAATAGAATTAGTCCGTTTTTAATTGACAGGCACTTCCTGTTAAGTTGTTATTAACTCGACTTGTAACGTAGTTAGATTTAATTAATAATATTGCGTGCAATCTGTTGCCTCAATTTTATTGAGTAGCTATTGTTTGTTTTGTGTAGCTGCAGAGAAACTGACTGAAAGCCTCATGAACAAGGGCGTGGGTTTCCTGTCAGCATTGGGCGGGTGGTTGGCACAAAAAAAGCATCAAACACTTAATTTCCTGCATTTTGGTATTTTTCATGCACCAATGCATCATGCATAATGGCAAGGCAAGTTTATCTGTATAGCACAATTCAACACAAGGTAATTCAAAGTGCTTTACATACACATTAATAACAGCAAGACACAATTGAAAACAGTAAAAACAGTCAATTAAAACAGGGAAATATAAATAAAAATATAAATAAGATAAAATAAGATACAGCAGGATAAGAAAAGAGATAAAATAATAAAAAAGCACAAGTCAAACATTGCGTAGTTAAACATGCCGTGTGCATCAATTTATGATGCACACGACATGTCTATTTATGTAAAAGAAAACAAAATTCAGGCTCAAAGTGACAATTCAAAATCTAGCAATATAATAGAATATAAGGCAGCAAAGCTTGCAGGCATCCTGAATCCATTTCAAATATTTATTTTCCACTCTATCAGCATTTCTCATTTAATCTTATGGTGATGAGGATTTAGTCTTCTATCCTCTTTTGTGGCTTTTTTTTAGGGGAATTAATGTCTTTAAATGTGCATGCAGCAGCTATGTCAGTGCTAAATTAATATTAATTTTATTTAATTTAAAAAAACTGAACTTTAACCCTTTATCAGGCGAAGAACCGTATTTGGTAACTTCAGCGGCTATCCAAAATAAAAAATAAAAATATTTCGAGAAAAAAGTTGCACATTTACTAGATTAAAGTGGGAGATCTACAAGAAAAAAGTTGCAGATTTAAGAGATTTAAAGTGGCAAATCTGCATGGAAAAAAGTCACAGATTTATGAGAAAGAAGTGGGGAAAAAAACAACTTTTTTCTTGCAGATTCACCACTTTAAATCTCTTAAATCTGCCACTTTTTTTCTTGTAGATTTGCCACTTTAATCTAGTAAATTTGCAACTTTTTCTCGACCCCATTTTTGATATCCACTGAAGTTACCAAATATAGTTCTTCGCCTGATAAAGGGTTAATACCTCATAGCCTCTGTGTCTAAGAAAGTGTTTTCTAAGGTTTGGAGAATAAGGTTGTAACAGAAACATAGTAAAAGAAATTACGGGTATATAAATATACCTGTCCTCCAGTCTGCTGTCTGACAGACACACTCTCCCTGCTTTAGACAAAGGGAAGTGGCTGTGCTGCTCTTCACTGGAAGTGATAAATCGAAACCAACTGAAAACACTTCTGAAACCCTGGAGGCTCTTGTGCTTGAGTAGTAACAAAATAAACAAACGCCAAGAGAGACCATTTCTCATCCAGTGTTGGACAACAGTGGTTACAGTTTAAAGGGGACATATTTTTAAGGTTTGGACTTACATGCTCCAATGTTCAAAAAGCAAATTTTTTGTTCTAGTGATTAATAAAGGCATGGCAAAGACATAATGGGTGGGTCATGGGTGTTTGTAATGCCATTATTAACACTTATATAAGCTCATAAACACACAATAATGTTAATAAGCATCTTGTAAGGACTTACAAGGGCCTTATTACTTGTTAATTAATGGTTATTACAAGGACCTTAATATAAAGCGTTACCAAAGTTTTTTTTATGTCAGTTATTCAATTGAACTACTGGAAATGGACTTTTCCATGATATTCTAATTTATTGAGATGCACCTGAGTGCACCTAAGTTGCAATAATGGTGATGGGGATGATGATGACAGAAATTTGACAATAAAGTGACAAGTGAAACTTTTTTTTTTTTTTTCATATATATCTTTATAGGGTTGTCAGGACATAATACATATTCAATCAGAAAAGGTACAATTCACCCATTTTCCCCCCTTTTAGAACAACCCCCCGCCCCCCGAACCAGAGAGTTACATTCACATAAAATAAGCAAAAAACAATAAATAGTAATGATAATGAGAAAATACAACTCTCTCCCCCTCAAAGAAAAACAGGAGGGGTGAACAGTAGCCAAATAAACAATAATAAAAAACAAAAAATAAAAATAAAAATATACATATATACATACATATACATACACATAAAACCAAACAAATAATACTAAATAAATAAATCAAATAAAAAGGGACATTTAGAGGAGATATACAGAATGCTTGGAAAAAACAAACAAAAAATAGCTATAACAATTTGTATATGTTGTGCCTAGAGTTTGACCACCAAATCAGTATAATAAAAACAATTACTGGCCATTTAAAAGTTATATCAATTTATCTTAATTAGAACCATCTATGTTAATCATCTAACGATGAAATAGGCTCAATTAGAGAAAAGAATGGGATTCCAAGTTTTATAAAAGTTGTCGGAGCACCCCCTAATACTGTACTTATGAAACATTTTTTTAACAATCTAATTACTTGATATGCTTCTCATGTATTGCACTAAATAATGTTGTTTTCACATTCACAGAGCCTGAAAGTTCTTGATGTTTCCATGAACAAGCTGCAGTCAGCCAGCCTCGGCTCTCAGCCTCAGCTGCCAAACCTCGTGAGCATCAATCTGGCATTCAACGACTTCACCGCTCTGAAGAAAGACGACTTTTTGTTCCTTAACTATTCGTCCTTTCTACAAATTCTCAACATGTCGTCTGTGTCTCTAAAAACGGTAAGAAACTTACCTAGAGATGGGAAATGAAATGGGTTTATCAAAACTGGAACCACGGTTAGAGTGTAATTATTGTGGCACCTTGCTTTCACATGTCTGTTTCGTTTCCCTTTTCTGTCTCACCGGAACATTGTTTTGTTATGTTTTTTTTGCAGTTGGAGCCTGGTTGCTTTACGCCCATTCAAGGTCTACGTACTTTATACTTGGATAGAAGCAAAATGGGCCCACCTGTTATTTCTAAACTCTGCTCGGAGCTGTCAGGGACAGCCATCGATGCTTTGTTTCTTCGGAAAATGCAGCTGGTGAAACTCCCAAACACAACCTTCACAGGGCTGCAGAAAACAAATCTAACCTTTCTGGATCTGTCCCTTAACGACATGGTTAACATTGACGAAGGCTCATTTCAGTGGCTACCCAGACTTCAAACTCTAAATTTGACAAACAACAAAATCAAGCACCTGACCAAGGCTACATTTCAGGGGCTTAAGAATTTGAAAAAACTCCACCTGACAAAAGCTCTGGTTAAGAGTAAAACCATCCCGAAGATCGACGATTTCTCCTTCCAACCGCTAAGTAGCCTGGAGAGTTTGATGTTACAGGAAACTGCAGTCAGTGAAATCACAGAGCACACATTCACAGGCTTGACTAGTCTCAGAGAACTCGATATGAGCTGGAGTAGTTGTAGCTCACTCAGAATCATCACCAACAAAACCTTCGTCTCACTTTCGGGGTCACCTCTCAGAAAGCTCGATTTGACTGCAACAGCCATAACACAGATCAATCCTTATAGTTTCTCAGTGTTCAGAAACCTCATCACTCTGCATCTAGATTTCAACTTCATCAAGCAAACTCTCACTGGAAAAGAATTTGAAGGCCTGGGCCAGGTGGAAGAGCTTCACTTGTCCTATAACCGCCAGACAGTCCTTCTGAGCTCCACCTCGTTTGTTAATGTGCCCAATCTAAAGGTCCTGACTTTGGGAAGAAGTCTTAAAGCCGAAGCCGTCAACGTGGATCCGTCTCCATTCAGCCCACTCCTCAACCTCAGCATCCTGGACCTCAGCAACAACAACATTGCCAACATCAGAGAGAATATGCTGGAGGGGCTTGTGAACCTGAAGGTGCTGCAGCTCCAACACAATAACTTGGCCCGTGTGTGGAAGAGTGCCAACTTAGGTGGGCCGGTGTTGTTCCTCAAAGACGCACAGCAGCTGATCACCCTCCAGATGGACAGTAACGGGCTGGATGAGATCCCAGTAAAGGGTCTGAGAGGGTTGAAAGACCTCCGTGAGCTCAGCCTGGCCAACAACCTCCTTAACATTTTTAAGTACTCCGTTTTTGATGATCTGGACTCACTGCGGCTTTTGAATTTACAGAAGAATCTGATCACAGCTGTGAGACCAGAAGCGTTCAAAACTCCAATGAGCAACCTCAGCCAGCTCGTTATGGGAAAAAATCCATTTGACTGCACATGTGAAAGCATACTGTGGTTCGTGACATGGTTGAATGAAACTAACACGACCAGCGTGCCGGATCTTGGGGACCAGTATATGTGCAACACTCCACTGCATTACTTTAACCTCTCCATTATGGATTTTGACTCCGCCTCTTGCAAAGATATGACCCCATTCGAGGCGCTTTACATCCTGAGCAGCACCGTTGTCATCATGCTGATGGTCGGTGCTCTTCTGGTGCGCTTTCACGGCTGGAGGATCCAGTTTTATTGCAACATTTTGGTCAATCGCACATTAGGATTCAGCGACGCTACAGTTGAAGAGGGCAGGGAGTTTGAGTACGATGCTTACGTCATACACGCAGAGGCAGACAGCAACTGGGTGGAGCGAAGGATGGTCCCCTTAGAGAACAAGAACTGCAAGTTTTGTTTGGAAGATCGAGATTCAGTCCCTGGCATGCCGCAGCTTGAATCCATCGTGGTCAATATAAGAAAGTCCAGAAAAATCGTCTTTGTCATCACTGAAAGTCTTCTCAGAGATCCCTGGTGTGCACGGTAAATCAACATACACTGTTTTTTTTTGTTTAGTTTTTTGCATTATGCATAGATTCTACAAGTAAAAATCTAAATATGTCATGTAGAATTATGTGACGTGTAGAATATTTTGTAGGGGTGGGAATTACACCACCACCATACACCGCACATTATGTCTTTATAGGAATAATTTGTCACCATACTTTTTATCTATCAAGATTAAGTTGTCAGCCTGTTCATGTCCCTTCAATATTTTTTACTGCAGCAAAATTGGATAGTTAAGCAGACAGGTTCACCAACACTCATAAATAAACATAAACATAAACAGTCATAAATGTTGCATGCACCTGCAAACTGAGCGGTTTGTATTACAGTTTACATAGTCACTTAGCCGCACGCAAACATGTAAGGACTTATCTACAGTTATTGGTAACGCTTTATAATAAGGTCCTTAATAACCATTAATTAACAAGTAATAAGGCATTGTTCTCGCTTTAGATCCGGTAGTTGCAAAAAGCATA
Source organism: Centropristis striata (assembly GCF_030273125.1). Taxonomy (NCBI): domain Eukaryota; kingdom Metazoa; phylum Chordata; class Actinopteri; order Perciformes; family Serranidae; genus Centropristis; species Centropristis striata. The sequence continues at coordinate 42,841,243 of NC_081517.1, read as the reverse complement.
GTTAACTTATAGTTAACTTATACTAGACGAGCAATAAAGTATATTTTAATATCAATAAGCAAACAAAATAAGATTAATAAAGGCATGGCAAAGACATAATGGGTGGGTCATGGGTGTCTGTAATGCCATTATTAACACTTATATAAGCTTATAAACACACAATAATGTTAATAAGCATCTTGTAAGGACTTACAAAGGCCTTATTACTTGTTAATAAATGGTTATTACAAGGACCTTAATATAAAGCGTTACCCAGTTATTTTCTAACAATGCAACTTGTATAAAAAAGTTATGCTGCCCCTGCAATTTGAAAGTAAATTACTGTTGAATTGAAATTAGATAAAACGTATCAACTCAGCACCATCTAGTGGACTGAAAAGGCAGTTTATTTATTTTTTTTCCTGTGCCAATACATTATTTCTACGCAAAATATGGCAATACAATCAGTGGTGGAAGAAGTATTCAGATCCCTTACTTAAGTAAAAGTACTGATACCACCCTGGTAAATTACTCCACTACAAGTAAAAGTCCTGCATTCAAAACTTACTGAAGTAAAAGTACAGAAGTATCAGCATCAAAATGTACTTAAAGTATTAAAAGTAAAAGTATTTGTTATGCAGAATGGAGCCACCCAGATTGTTTTATATATTCCAAATATGTTATTGAGTTATTTGTATTTATCAGCATTTTATTTTTCTTGCGGTAGGGCTAATTCTAGCTACTTAATATTCTGTTATGGGGTTTAATTGAAGAAAAAAGTCAAATTGATAATATTTTATGTTAAATCTCGACCTGTAAAGTAACTAAAGCTGGCAGCTGAATATAGCTGAGTAAAAAGTACAATATTTGCCTCTAAATGTAGTGGTTTAGAAGTTAAAAGTTACAAGTACCTCAAAATTGTACATAAGTACAGTACTTGAGTAAATGTACTTAGTTACATCCCATCACTGAATACAATGCTGTGTTAAATTTCCCCCACCCCTAATATTTTGTCTGTTACATATTGTAGGTATTTGTGTTGAAAAAAATGAGTCCTCACAGTTTTTTTAAATCTCTTTTCATATGCAGGTTCACAGCCCGTCATGCACTCCACCAGGTCATTGAAGCCAGCAGGGACTCGGTGGTTCTTGTCTTTCTGCAGGATGTTCACGACTACAAGTTATCTCGCTCACTCTTCCTTCGCAGGGGCATGCTGCGTCCATGCTGCATCCTGGACTGGCCGGTCCATAAGGAGAGGGTGCCAGCCTTCCACCAGAAGCTCCTCATAGCACTTGGCATGACTAATCGGTTGCAGCAGTGACTCTAAGCCGGGGGTGCCAAACTCAAATACACAGTGGGCCAAAATTAAAAACTTGGACAAAGTCGCCAACATTGATATTTATTGAAAAAATGGACCTAAACAAGCAGTGGCGGTTCTACACAGGGGCCTCCAGGGGCCACTGCCCCTGTGAAGAAGCCTTTGGCCCCTGCTGTGGCCCCTGTGTCAAATTAATAATAAAATGGTCAATTTATAACTATAAACAATGGAACAATTCTAACCTTTTTTTTGTTCAAACAATATCTCATTGTACACAAAAGGAACCCAGAATGTGAACATTGTATAATAATTTAACTCTATGGAGTCTTATTGGGCTATTTTGTCCATTTTTGAATCCTTTTCATGTCTTTACATGTCTTTTGTAAGTCATTTTGTGTCTTTTTTTTGGTCATTTTGTGTCTGTTGTTGTGTCTTTTTTAGTTATTTTGTGTCATTTTTTTTGTCATTTTTATGTCTTCTGTGGGTTTTTTTTTGGTTATTCTGTCTTCTCATTTTGTGTCTTTTTTGGTCTTTTTGTGTCTTTTTCAAGACATTCAAAGATTTTGAATGCTTAAATATCATCTTTGCCATTTTTTCATGTGCTAATGTGCCCCTCTGATTAAACACTGGCCCCTCCTTGGCCCCCACAGTAAAACTGGTCTAGAACCGCCACTGTAAACAAGTTCAAACGAAATGGAACAAGCAAAACTTGATTTAACTTAATATTGCAAACATGCAAAATCAAATTTCAAATAAAACAAACAAACACATCAATGGCATTCATTTCTTCAATAAAATTTAAATAAAAATCGTATGCCTCTTTCTTTATATGTAGCCTTCTTTGAATTTAAATTTAACAGTAATCTTTTTCCACAGGCTAATAATAAAAGTTAAAATAAAATAACAATAATAAACCAAATGACTAATAATAATATCCTTTAATGAATGTGCAACCATTCAAGCCTTGGACTAGCAAGAAAAAGTGCATAAAGACAACTTTAACTGTTGCTCAGTTTGCTACACACTGATCTACTGTGTTCAAGCCAAAACACAAGCAGAGCATTCTGGGATTTGTAGTATTATTTGCGCTGTATAATACCGGCGTGCCAGCTCTAGAAGTCATTTGGTATTTCCTCGCGGGCCAAATATAATTATACTGCGGGCCACGTTTGGCCCGTGGGCCAGAGTTTGACACCTATGCTCTAAGCCACCGTGATAATAATAATCACTAATGCGTGTTCAGTTGTTGGCAAACTGTTTGCCCTCTGTGTGAATAGTGTGCTTGCTGTATATATGCACTTTATACTGTAAACAGTATTGTATTTACATTGCATTGCAGCTGTACATAAAAAAATAGTATGCACAAAAATGCACAAATGGCCTAAATGCTAATGAGAAAAAAGTGTTGTCTGTATATGTGTATGCACACATTTTGACAATCCTTATTTAGTAACTTACTCCTCAAATTTCATAACTTGCAGTTTAAAAGATCTAGGATATAAAAAAGATTACAAATGCAGTCATTTCTTAATAACGTGTTTGGTTAATGGTTAAACCTTACATTGTAAAGTCTAATAAACTCTAAATTAATAAAATAAGTATGTTGTATATCTCAGTCTTTATGCATGGCAGAACATGATTTATTGAATGTATAATTTAGCTGACTTTTTAATTAATTGTCTATTTTTTATGAGCAGATCATGAATTAGCTTGCTTCAGAGTCTTATATAACATTGTGTTATTATGCCATCAAGTGGTTGTAGTAGGAAACTACATCATTTTCTGTGCTTCAAATACTAATACTGTACACCATGTGCACATAAAGAAGTAGAATATATATATAATAGAAAGGAATTCACGATAACGATATTATTGTGAGATATTGATTGAATATATGAAAGAGTCGCAGATTTACGAGATTTAAAGTGTCAAATCTGCGCGAAAAAAGTTGCAGATTTATGAGAAAAAAGTGGAAAAACACAACTTTTTTCTCCCAGATTCACCACTTTAACCCTTAATAGGACACTGAAATACTTGCAGATTCCAACCCTAGAGAATATTGGAGGATATTACATACTGCCAGAATGTGTAAAAAAAAACAAAGAAATAATATTTTGAGAAAAAAGTTTACGAGATTAAAGTGGCAAATCTACGAGAAAAAAATGTGCAGATTTATGAAATTTAAAGTGGTGAATCTGGGAGAAAAAAGTTGTGTTTTTCCACTTTTTTCTCGTAAATCTTTTTTCGCACAGATTTGCCACTTTAATCTAGCAACTTTTATTTTCTTTATGAATCCGATAAAATATTCTCTCTAACATTTAAATGTGTTATGCGTAAAGGGACTAGAAACATCTTATTATACCTATCATGTTTGTGAGCTCTTTCTGGTTTGCTAAAACGTACAAACAAATTAATATACAGTCATGGAAAAAAATATTAGACCATTGTTTTCTTCAATTGTTGTTCATTTTAATGCCTGGTACAACTAAAGGTACATTTGTTTGGACAAATATAATGATAACAACAAAAATTGCTGATAAGAGTTTAATTTAAGAGCTGATATCATTTTTTCATGGTTTTCTTGATAATAACCAAAATCATGATCAAGAAAACCATGAAAAACGGCTAGTTAATTAGCTAGCTAACTACCTAGGAGGAGTATTAGTTAATAATTGAAGTTACTTATTTAGCAACTTACATATTTTACTTTTATTTAACTTACTAGGGCAGAAGGCCTATTAGTTACTGACGTCACTTACTTAGCTACATACTTTAAAGGGTTAAAATAAAATAATTGTGCTTACTTACTTAACACTTTTATGATCTATTATGAGGGAGGCATTTTTAGGTTGTCCCTAGATGTTTTTATTATTGTCTCTGCACCTTAATCTCTTAATAATGTACTTTATTACCTGTGTCTTTTTTATCTACTGCTGATTTTAATGAGTTTTCTCTTAGTCTTTTTGTTTGTTTGTTTGTTTCTGGTTTCTGTAGCACTTTGAGGTTTCTGTATGAAAAGTGCTTTACAAATAAAATGTGTTATTATCTATTTTCAAAATGTGGTCTGGGCTTTTATAAAGACATTTTAAACAGCAATATATTGCATTTATAAACAGCAAAAAATGACTTGGTAATTTGGTGTCTATAAATAAAGAAAATTATAATTCTATATAGTAAAACTTGACTGAAAAAGTTGTGGCCTAAATGCTCTGGTGATTGATTAAAAAATATTTAATTAAAATCTTCTGCAAAGAGACTTTTAGGGTCAACTATCAATAAAATGTCTTATCTGACTTGTTTACATTCATTATATAACATTTTTTTTAAATCATAAAAGATTAGTGGCACAAAGGTAAGGCTGTTATTTATTAACCAATGGGGTTGGACCTGACCTGACAGTTGCCATGCGAGGAGAGAATAAATACGACTGAGGCCTGTAGTCAAACCAGATATCACTAGGTAAATGATTGACAGCTTTATTATATAATTTATATTTAGCAGGTCAGTATTTTTATTGACATTATTTAGTTCTCACATGTACACTACCGGTCAAAAGTTTTAGAACACCCCAATTTTTCCAGTTTTTTATTGAAATTCAAGCAGTTCAAGTCAAATGAACAGCTTGAAAGGGTACAAAGGTAAGTGGTGAACTGCCAGAGGTAAATAAAAAAAAGGTAAGCTTAACCAAAACTGGAAAATAATGTACATTTCAGAATTATACAAGTAGGCCTTTTTCAGGGAACAAGAAATGGGTTAACAACTTAACTCTATGGAGTCTTGGGCTATTTTGTCCATTTTTGAATTATTTTCATGTATTTTTTTGTCATTTTGTGTCTTTTTTTGGGTCATTTTGTGTCTTTTTTTAGTCCTTTAGTTCAACATAAAATGTGATTTTGAATCTTTTTTTTATTTTCAAAACACTATCATGCTCAATAAAGAATTTTAAATGTTGCAAATGTGCATTAATTTCAGAGTAGACTGAGACATTAAACTGCATAATTTTCAATTAAATTCTGGAAAAGTTGGTGTGTTCTAAAACTTTTGACCAGTAGTGTATTTATTTACTATATCCCATGTTATGTATCTTTAGTTTCCTTTTAAAAAAAAGTGTTCAAGTACATTCACAAGAAGCATAAAAGACAACACAGTGGGCCCCTTAGCACAGTCACCTATCAGTGGATTGACCTCAGAGGAAAGGAGGAGCAAAAGCAAAGATTACACGTCACATGTTGCTAGCAGTGTAAAGTAACAAAGGTACAGAAGGTCTAAACACACACACACACTGGACACACAAACAGCAAAAAAGATGTCGGTTTTACTCGGCAGTTACTCGATACCTTTACTTGGTATCAGCATCTTCCTGGCTACTCTGACCTATATCACCTACAAGCTGCTCAGCGATTATCTGCACAAATGGTTTACAATGAAGCCCATTCCTCAGGCGGAGGGGACGTATCTCTTTGTTGGAAATGCACTGCAGTTCAAGCCCAATGCAGGAGGTAAGAAAGAAATCAATATAAACTACGCACAAAAAGTAAGGCAATTTGTGTTTGGTAGATTATTTTTTCGTTGTAACAATGCTTTTTGGCAATAAATCTTATACCGTTGGAAAGCCTGAAGCCTCCCCTCTGAAAAGGTACCACATGTGTAGGGAACATCCATTTGTGGGATTATCAGCAGAGCTGAGTATGTAGGTTGCACCAAAGAAAAATGTGCCAAATCTTCTCTGCCAATAAAAGAATGCTACTTTGCCATTGACTCTTGTTTGGGGTTTGGTGGATTGGATGATTGAAGTTTGAAGAAACAAGACATATTGGCAATTCAAAAATTCATTAATTTAAGGAACATGAGCCTCAGTTGCATGTGGAATAACCATATACAGCCACAACAGCCTGGCACCTCCTCCTCATGCTGGTCACCAGCCTGGTCACATGCTGCTGTGGGTTGGCATCCCATTCTTCAACCAGCATTTGTCGTAAGTCAGCCAACCTGGTTGTGTTGGTCACACTGGCACGAAAAGCACGCCCAGAATGTGGAGATATGGGATTGCCACTGGTTGCAGAATCTCATCTCGATATCTCTCTGCATTGAGATTGCCTCCAATGATGACGAGCCTCGTTTTTCCAGTGAGGGAGATACCGCCCAACATCAAACTGCCTCCACCAGTGTGATGGTGGAACAGACACCAACTGTACTGACTCTATTGACTACATACTGTAGCAGGGCCCATTCTCACAGGTGCTGCCAATCAAGTTTCTGATTGGCAGCACCTGGGAGTACCAAAAGCTCAAAATAAGAGTCAATAGCAACAGCAAAATAATGAGAAGATTTGGCACATTTTTCTTTGGTGCAGCCTACATACTCAGCTCTGCTGCTTTTCCCACAAATGCATGTTCCTTACACATGTGGTACCATTTAAAAGGGGAGACTTCAGGCTTTCCAACGGTATAAGATTTATTGCCAAAAAGCATTGTTACAATAACAAAATAATCTACCCAACACAAATTGCCTTACTTTTTGTGCGTAGTTTAGTACATAGGATAGTTTATTTAATTGACTGACATAACTGATGCCTACTTTAAGCTCCCATCTAGATTTTTTCCCTCTTTGTTTCAGATTTCTTTCGTCAAATTGAGGATTTCACCACCACATTCTGGGATGCACCTCTCTTTAAACTCTGGGTCGGACCCGTCCCATTTGTAGTTCTGTTTCATGCTGAAACTGTTGAGGTACACTGTAAACAATTGTCTTGTAAATTAACAGTAAAATACTGGCAGCAGGGTTGCCAGCGTTCTACTGTTAATGTTACAGTTCCTCTACTGTTATCTACTTTACAGTATGTTACTGTGATAAAACCACATACTGAATTACAGAACAATCCTGCATTTCATTGATTTTTACAGTAGACTAAAACACAGTATAGTGCTGAAGCTAGTTGTAATATTGTAGCAGTATACAATGCAGTCATTTTTTGTAATTAGAGCATATTACTGTCTGAAAGCCAATTACTACAAACTAAGCGCTGTCTTCACAATAACCTCAGTAATTTTAATATAACATATCCTGAATGAGTTAGTTAAGTAAAATACAGCCATTAAAAAATGTGGACAAGAAGAGACTTAGAAAATATCATATATATATTTTCATATATTTTATGGGAAACGGCAAGCTACCTACAAATACTGCCCAGAATGCATTGTTTTCTACAGTATAATACCTTTTTAATGGAAAACAGTATGTTACTGTCACAATTTGGCTGTTTTCTTACAGAAATTTGTTACAGTGTAACTTGGCCGATAATTCCACATTTATTCCAAGTATGCATACAGTAGGTAGTAGCCTTATCTTGTGAATACAGAAAGTACAAAAGTTAATAGACCACTTCAAAATGATTAGTTTCGCTGGTTTTACTATTTAAGTAATGTGAACATTTTTGTTTCATTCTATAAAGTGCTGACAACATTCCTCTCAAATGTGAAATTAAAATGACATTTAGAGCATTTATTGGCAGAAAATGACAATTGGTCAAAATAAAAAAAAAGAACTCAACATTTTCAGAACTCGAATAATGCAAAGAAAACATGTTCATGTTCATTTTTAAACAACACAACACTAATGTTTCAACTTAGGAAGTGTTAAGAAATCATTATTGGTGGGATGATCTCAATCTTTCACCCTTTATCAGGCAAAGAACTATATTTGGTTACTTCAGGTAATATTTCGAGAAAAAAGTTGCAAATTTACTAGAAAAAAGTTGCAGATTTTAGAGATTTAAAGTGGCAAATCTGCGCAAAAAAAGTTGCAGATTTACGAGAAAAAAGCGTGAAAAAAGCAACTTTTTTCTCCCAGATTCAGCACTTTAACCCTTAATAGGACACTCATTGAAATACTTGCAAATTCCAAATTTCAACCCTAGAGAATATTGGAGGATATTACATACTGCCAGAATGTGTAAAAAAAAACATACGAAAATAATATTTTGAGAAAAAAGTTTACGAGATTAAAGTGGCAAATCTACAAGAAAAAAATGTGCAGATTTGTGAGATTTAAAGTGGTGAATCTGGGAGAAAAAAGTTGCTTTTTTCCCACTTTTTTCTCTTAAATCTGCTACTTTTTTTTCTTGTAGATTTGCCAGTTTAATCTAGTAAATTTGCAGCTTTTTTCTCAAAATATTACCTGAAGTTACCAAATAAAGTTCTTCGCCTGATAAAGGGTTAATCACAGCAGTGTTTTTTACAATCTTAAGTTCTAATCTCTACTTTAAGTAGAATGAGGAGGCTTGTGTTGGGTGACGTCACGGTGACTACGTCCATTATTTATATACAGTCTATGGTTGGAATTGAACAAACACTGGAGTGGACCGGCTGCCATAGATGTAGAGATGCCGATTTAAGAAACATTTGTGAGAGTGGTCTCTCTTTTTTTTTTCCAGAACTGTATGTGCTTTATGCCAGTAGTTCTCAACCTTTTTGAGTCGTGACCCCCAATTTAACATACATGTTGTCCATGACCCCCACTCACTGAACACAATCTCACACGCAAAGTTCAGATCACCAACAAAATGACCCCAAAAAGACACAAAATGACCAAAAAAAGATACAAAATGACCAAAAAAATACAAATAGACCAAAAAAGACACAAAATTACCAAAAAAAGATACAAAATGACCAAAAAAAGACACAAATTGACCAAAAAAGACACAAAATTACCCACAAAAGACACAAAATGACTAAAAAAAGGAAACAAAATGACCAAAAAAGACACAAAATGACCAAAAAAAGGAAACAAAATGACCAAAAAAGACACAAATTGACCACAAAATGATTAAAAAAAGACGCAAAATGACCTAAAAAGACACAAATTGACCACAAAATGATTAAAAAAAGACACAAAATGAACAAAAAAAGACATTAAGTGACCAAAAAGACTAAAACACATTAACACATGAACACTTTAACACAGTGGAGACAGAGCTGACTTCCAAAATGATTTGGCGACCCCCAGAAATCATCTCGTGACCCCAATTGGGGTCCCGACCCCAAGGTTGAGAATAGCTGCTTTATGCAGCAAGTCTTCTCAGTGAATAAAGGTTTCATTTTTATTCATGATGATAAAGCAGTTACAGTCAAAGTGTGTGTATATTCATGCATCTAAAACAACTTGCACATTTATTTAAGCATAAGCTAAAGCAGTAGTTCTCAACCTTTTTGAGTCGCGACCACCAATTTAACATGCATGTTGTCCGCGACCCCCGCTCACTGAACACAATCTCACACACACAGTTAAGATCACCAAAAAAGAAACAAAATGACCACAAAAAGACTCAAAATGACCAAAAAAAAGACACAAATTGACCAAAAAAAGACACAAAATGACCAATAAAAGACACAAAATGACCAAAAAAGAAACAAAATGATCAAAAAAAGACACAAAATGACTAAAAAAAGACAAAGTGATCAAAAAAGACACAAAATGACCAAAAAAAGACACAAAATGACCAAAAAAAGACAAATGACCAAAAAAGACAAAATGAACAATAAAAGACACAAATGACCAAAAAAGACACAAAATGACCAAAAAAGACACAAAATTACCAAAAAAAGACACAAATTACCAAAAAAAAAGACACTAATGACCAAAAAAGACACAAATTGACCACAAAATTATTTTTAAAAAAAGACACAAAATTACTATAAAAAGACACAAATTGACCAAAAAAAGGAAACAAAATTACCAAAAAAAGACTAAAGACTAAAACACATGAACACTTTAACACAGTGGAGACAGAGCTGACTTCCAAAATGATTTGGCGACCCCCAGAAATCATCTCGCGACCCCAATTGGGGTCCCGACCCCAAGGTTGAGAATAGCTGAGCTAAAGCACTAAAGCTAAACAGCAGAACAACACAAGCTGACCTTTACCTTGTTACTCGCTCTGTGACAACACGCTCTGTTTAGGATCTCATTGGACTTTTACACTATACATTGAATAACTGCTCTGCTCTTTAAATGATTAAGCTTCATGACATTTTCTTTCTTGTTTTGCTGTTGTCATTTGTAGACAGTTCTGACCAACTCCATTCATATGGACAAAGCCTATGCCTACAGCTTTCTCCACCCTTGGCTTGGAACTGGCCTTCTTACCAGGTAAATACTGTAAAAACAGCCAGTGAGGATAAAAAAAAAAGATGAAAACATCAAGAATCTTGCATTTATGAAGAGAAAAAAACATACTCCAGGTATATAAACTCAGACAGCTTTTGGTTTGAAAACAACAAGAACATTGACATGAAATAAATGAATACAATTAACTAGATTTTGCATTTCTTGAGGAAAATGCACATAAAAGCTGGGATCTTTTAGTTGCAGCTGCTTCTACAACAGAAATTTTCCAAATATTTTAGCACCAGCTGCAGGTGAAATTGTTTGAAATGCTGCAGACTTGTTAAGCATCCCCATCTATACAACAACAATGATTTAGTTACCATTGGATATTACGTTAACCCTTTATCAGGCGAAGAACTATATTTGGTAACTTCAGGTAACATTTCGAGAAAAAAGTTGCAAATTTACTAGATTAAAGTGTCAAATCTACAAAAAAAAAGTTGCAGATTTAAGAGATTTAAAGTGGCAAATCTGCGCTAAAAAAGTCGCAGATTTATGAGAAAAAAGTGGAAAAAAAGCAATTTTTTTCTCCCAGATTCATCACTTTAATCAGATTTGCCACTTTAATCTCGTAAACTTTTTTCTCAAAATATTATTTTTGTATGTTTTTTTTTTACACATTCTGGCTGTATGTAATATCCTCCAATATTCTCTAGGGTTGAAATTTGGAATTTGCAAGTATTTCAATGAGTGTCCTATTAAGGGTTAAAGTGGTGAATCTAGGAGAAAAAAAGTTGCTTTTCTCACACTTTTTTCTCATAAATCTGCAACTTTTTTCGCACAGATTTGCCACTTTAAATCTCTTAAACCTGCGACTTTTTTTCTTGTAGATTTGCCACTTTAATCTAGTAAATTTGCAACTTTTTTTCTAGTAAATTTGCAACTTTTTTCTCGAAATATTACCTGAAGTTACCAAATATAGTTCTTTGCCTGATAAAAGGGATACAGCAGTTATCTGCCTTACCACCAATATGGTGGTAAGGCCTTACCACCAATATGGTGGTAAGGCCACACGATGAAGCTATTGGTGAATGCTTCGATACGTCATTGTTTTGGAGAACTTGTGTCCAAATTCTAATCATAATAAAAGACAACAGGATGTTTTAATGTGACTTTAATGCCCACTGAAAGCTGAATATTATTGGAAATCTATCAAGACTAATGAAGGCCGCAGGTGGGATCAAACTGAGCCTAGAAATAATAGATAAGTGTTGAAGAATAGAGAACAATAATAGGACCACAGCTATTTCCCAGGGCAATCTGTAGACATGGCCTGAGTCTAAGCAGGTTCTGAGTTGAAGTGTTCACATTAAAAAATACAAATAACAGCCAGAGGGTGGTGCTAGAGAAGTGTGTAAGTGTAAAAAGTGATATGTGAAATGAACCATTTTCATTTTATATGTTGATTACACCTATTACGCCAAGCAGAAGAAGTTTCATCCCAGAAAAATACTTTTTACTATTCTTTCTCAATTTTTTAATTTTAAAATTGGTCAATTTGACCCACAACATAACAGGAGGGTTAACCCTTAATAGGGCACTCATTGAAATACTTGCAGATTCCATATTTCAACCCTAGAGAATATTGGAGGTATTACATACTGCCAGAATGTGTAAAAAAACCATACGAAAATAATATTTTGAGAAAAAGGTTTACGAGATTAAAGTGGCAAATCTACGAGAAAAAAATGAGCAGATTTATGAGATTTAAAGTGGTGAATCTGAGCGAAAAAAGTCCCAGATTTATGAGAAAAAAGTGGAAAAAAGCAACTTTTTTCTCCCAGATTCACCACTTTAACCCTTAATAGGACACTCATTGAAATACTTGCAGTTCCAAATTTCAACCCTAGAGAATATTGGAGGATATTACATACAGCCAGAATGTGTAAAAAAAACATACGAAAATAATATTTTGAGAAAAAGGTTTACGAGATTAAAGTGGCAAATCTACGAGAAAAAAATGTGCAGATTTATGAGATTTAAAGTGGTGAATCTGGGAGAAAACAGTTGCTTTTTCCCCACTTTTTTCTCGTAAATCTGCGACTTTTTTCACGCAGATTTGCCACGTTAAATCTCGTAAATCTGCGACTTTTTTTCTTGTAGATTTGCCACTTTAATCTAGTAAATGTGCAACTTTTTTCTCGAAATATTACCTGAAGTTACCAAATATAGTTCTTTGCCTGATAAAGGGTTAGTGGACAACCTGCAGCCAATAAGAATTAAGAATCCAAATTATAAATAAGAACATACACTTAGGTTTTGGGTTCTTTGTCACTCTGAAAACTTTTTCTTCTTTTGCTCAGCACCGGCTCTAAGTGGCGTCAGCGGCGGAAGATGTTGACTCCCACCTTCCACTTCTCCATCCTGACGGACTTCTTGGAAGTGATGAACGAGCAGGCAGAGATCCTGGTGGAGAAGCTGGAGAAGAAGGTGGGTGAGGGTTCATTTGACTGCTTCAGTCACGTGACCTTGTGTGCCCTGGACATTATCTGTGGTGAGTATATATATATATGCCTTGCAGTGGCGGTTCTAGACCAGTTTTACTGTGGGGGCCAAGGAGGGGCCAGTGTTTAATCAGAGGGGCACATTAGCACATTAACAAATGGCAAAGATGATATTTAAGCATTCAAAATATTTATTTTAGATCATTAAAACATCTCATTTAAGTATATTTGGAAGATACAAATACATTGATTTAAATAATAAAAATTATTTTTATACGACAATGACATTTCTCATTTTTTTTGCACAATTACTTTTTTTATTTTGAAAGTGCAGTACAGTCAGAATGATCTTTATATATATATATATATATATATGTGTTGTATTTATTGCACTTTTAAACTATCATACAATGTACACACTTCTTTCCTTTTTTATTTTGAAAGTGCAGTACAGTCATAATGATCTTTATTTATTTATATATATTATTTATATATATATATATATATATATATATATATATATATACAAGCTTTTATTGCACAATTAAACTATCATACAATGTACACACTACTTTACTTTTTTTATTTTGAAAGTGCAGTACAGTCAGAATGATCTTTATATATATATATATATATATATATATATATATACATACAATGTACAATGTACACATTCTGGGTTCATTTTGTGTACAATGACATATCGTTTGAACAAAAAAATAGGTAAGAATTGTTCCGTCATTCATCGTTATAAATTTTATAACATAAACATAAACAATCCTTATCTGGTGTAGAAGGTGAGGACAGTAGGGAATATGTCAAGGATATATAAGTAGGAGAAAGTGCAACAGCAATCTTGTTAATGAGCGTCTGACCTGAGAACTGGTTTTGTAAATGTGTGCATGAATGGATGAGCCTTTTACCCAATAAGAAAGATGCCCAACAAACAATGTTTTTTTTCAGAAACTGCAATGGGAAAGAAAGTGTACGCCCAGAGTAATTCTGACTCAGTGTATGTGAAGAGTGTGTACAAGTGAGTTCATTTAATTCACTTTCCACCAGACAAATACAGGAGATTATAAGGGAATAATTGAACATGGTCTCACAGGAATCCGTGAAATAGCCACGGATTCGCTTAACTCAAAATCCGTGGAATAGCCACGGAATCACTCAAATTTCCGTGAAACTGACACGGATTTCGCTACAATGCAAGTTAATGACAGTCATATCCCGTGGCTATTGGTTTGTTCCAAGTCACGTGACTTTCAAGGTCCCAGCGGTCAGAACAAAAAACATGGCGGACAGTTCTCTCATTTTTAGTGAAAAAATCTATATTTTGACTTAGTTTCTGCATAAAAATGGATATAAAAATTTTGATCACATTTCTAGCGAGAAATATATGTTTTATTTTCTAAATATTCACTCAGTGAATGTACATACCGTAATTTTCGGACTATAAACCGCGCCTTTTTCCCCATTTTTCGATTCTGCGGCTTATATAACGGTGCGGCTAATCTATGGATTTTTACAGCTAACGGCCACTAGGTTACCTCCTAAATCTATGGATTTTACAGGTTACAGTCCACCAACTTTAACTCTATGGGCTCTATGACCGGTCCGCGAGGAGGAAAAGCTGGAGGCAGGTGTACGTACCAGATCGGCTCGGGGTCCTTCATATACTTTTAAGCTATTTTTCACTTGTCTGTGTGTATTTGTGTCGAAAGCTACTTAGTTTGTTGGAGTCGCCGTGTCGTAATCAGCGGCAGACGAAGGACCCCGACCCCGGCGAGATAGTTTGTGCAAAGGAAGTTTTCATGCACAAACCGTCATTATGGAAAACAAACGTAGAAATGCATATGATGCAGCTTTTAAGTTAAAGACAGTCAATCTGGCTGTAAAAGAAGCTTCCTCAAGCAGCCATCTCTTTCCCGACCATCCCCTCTGTGCACCAACCCTTACATATGGTAATTAAACATTAAAACACCTGCGGCTTATAGTCCAGTGCGGCTTATATATGTACACATCATTCAATTTAGCTCTTGCGGTTTATACTCCAGTGCGCCTTATAGTGCGGAAAGTACGGTAATCACTTTGTATGTTGGAATAGCCACGGGATATGACTGTCATTAACTTGCATTGGAGCGTAGTTGTAGTCAGTTTCACGGAAATTTGAGTGATTCCGTGGCTATTTCACGGATTCCTGTGAGACCAAGATGGAATAATTATATGGTAAATTATTTCATTTTTCTGTCGTTTTCAATCATTTTCGTCCTCAGAATGAGCGACATTGTCAGCCGCAGACAGAGGACCCCTTGGTTCTGGCCCAACTTTGTGTACAACTACTTCGGTGAGGGCCGAGAGCACGACAGGACCCTCAAGGTCCTCCACTCCTTTACATCCAAGGTGAGTAATGGAGCCAACAGCAGATATTCAGTGTTTATGACAGGAAGGTGAAGCAAAAATCCATATTCAGCATTTACCATAACCCCAACTTGAATGAATGAATGCTTTATTTTGGTTACAAAACACAACAACAACAACAAAAACAAACAAAACAAAGACAACAAAATAAAATCATGTTTTTTTACAAAAGAATCCATCAGACAGCAACCGAAAAAGGAATAGGCTGAAGCTCTAAAGGCTTATTTTTGCATCTCCTGTACTATCTACATGCATATACATTACATTATATACATTACATTAACTGAATAATTCACATTGTTACAAAACACATGATACCTTAAACTGAAAACTCAAATTCAATCAAATTTCATTGTAACCCTTGATTATTTTAGATTTTAAAGTCTTCTTGAAAACTAACATAGAATTACACATCTTTATTTCATCATTTAATCCATTCCATAATTTTACACCCAAAACTGACACACATCTGTATTTGAGATTAGTTCTGAGTTTCAAACATTAGCAACCCCCTTAAATTCTAAATCCCCCGCCTTAATTTAAACATTTTTTTAATACAAACAGGAATTGACATGTTTACCACTCGAAACATAATTTCTAATGTTTTTGAATATACAATGTCCTGAAATTTCAACGTGTGTGATCTTATAAAAAGCTGATTTGTAGAATCACGGTATCCAACTTCATTTATTATCCTGATAGCTCTTTTCTGCAGTTTAATTATTGGATCTAGGTTTGTTTTATATGCATTTCCCCAATTTTTCGACACAGTATGTCATATAAGGCAACACAAGTGAAAAGTAGAGCAAATGAAGGCAGTTCTTGTTCAGTAGATCTCTTGTTTTGTAAAACGTGGTCTTATAGGTGATACATGAAAGAACGGAGAACATTTCCTACACTGAGTCAGAGAGCGACTCTGACCAGGGCCAGAAGAAGAGACGAGCCTTTCTGGACATGCTCTTGAAGACCACAGATGAGGATGGAAACAGAATGAGCCATGATGATATTCAGGAAGAAGTGGACACATTTATGTTTGAGGTTGGTGGTTTTAAGTACATTATTTGTTTATATATGTATCCTTGCACACACCTGCACATTTCTTTTGTCACAGGAGATCATAGAGGTTTGAATCAGCAGAGGCCCCACGATACGATTATAACCCCATACCTGAGACACGATATGAAATCATTGCATGTTTAACCATTTATCAGGCAAAGAACTATATTTGGTAACTTCAGGTAATATTTCGAACAAATAGTCGCAGATTTAAGAGATTTAAAGTGGCAAATCTGCGCGAAAAAAGTCGCAGTTTTACGAGAAAAAAGTGGGAAAAAAGCAACTTTTTTTCTCCCCGATTCATTGAAATACTTGCAAATTCCAAATTTCAACCCTAGAGAATATTGGAGGATATAACATACTGCCAGAATGTGTAAAAAAAAAAAAAACATACGAAAATAATATTTTGAGAAAAAAGTTTACGAGATTAAAGTGGCAAATCTACGAGAAAAAAATGCGCAGATCTATGAGATTTAAAGTGGTGAATCTTTTTTTTCTCGTAAATCTGCGACTTTTTTCGCCGAGATTTGCCACTTTAAATCTCTTAAATCTGAGATTTTTTTCTTGTAGATTTGCCACTTTAATCTAGTAAATTTGCAACTTCTTTCTCGAAATATTACCTGAAGTTACCAAATATAGTTCTTTGCCTGATAAAGGGTTAAGCATGCAATATGGTGAGTATTGCGATACAATATATTGTGATTTAACTGTTTAACTGTATTTTGTGTCCACAAAATTAAATTAAATCAAGAATTGTTATGTCAGATAAGAGAATATTCTCAGTCTATTCATCTCACTTCAGTCTTTTTATTTCTCCACAATGAGAGTCAAACTGAACTGAACTGATATCAAACATGTATGGACAACAACAACTGCAGCATTTTCTCAAACTTTCCTCAACTTTAAGCTTCACTGCTCTGAATTTTTTTGAATGAAACATAAAAAAAGCCTAATTTTTCAGCGTTATTTCTACAACTTCCCAACACAACATCCTGACGCTGGTGCCTATAGATTCCTTAGATCTTCTAGTTTCATATGATACCAATATATTCCTAAAAGTGAGCCCACTATGGCCTCTGGGAAACGGCGAAAATACTGTCAGTCCGTCGGAACACTAAATATCAATACTTGGCGGCCATGAATCGATATAATATTGCCACGCAAAATATTGCAGTACTATGCTGTATGGATTTTTTCCCCTCACCTCTAGTAAGTCATATGAATGTGACACTTGCACGCTGTATTCCTCCTCACAAAAACAACACAAATTTCAGTGTCATATTCAAATCTCAATTTCATAAACGTCCTTTAACCCATAAGAACCTATGGTGACACGGGTGTCACAAACATTTTAAATGTTCTCGTAATATTCATGTATGTTTTCTCAAGCACATAAGTGTGTTTTTCAGTGTTCTACAGCTACAGTAGCTTGTTGAGAAGCCATCCAATGAGGCAGTGTTATTTATATTTATTTATTCTTGATTTATTATTATTTTGTTACTTAAAAACAAATCTAAAAAAAAAAAATTGTGGTTAAACAGCACTATTAATGTCACTATTTGTATATATGTTGAGGAGATGCAAAGAAAAAGGCAAATTTGTGTTTCTGTAAGCAGAAAATCTGTCTAGTTTTATTTGTAAAATAAGAAATATCATAAACATAAATACCATAAACGCCCAATGTGACACATGTCACATCTCAGATCTGTGACATTAACCCATTGAAGCCTGGAAAGCGGATATGTCGTTTTGTAGTACTTGTATAAACTCTCAAATACTTTTTGAATTTCATTTCTATCTGCTACAAAGGCTGAAAAATCTATTATTTAGTAGGAAGCATTGACACTTCTGTTGAATTTCCAGAAAAACTTCAGGTTTTAGGGGCTGATTTTAAAATCGCCCAGAGGTTTTACAGGCAGTTTTAGGCGTCAATGGGTTAAGGGGTAGTATTTTTGAAAAAACATCATAAATGTGTTATATGTGGTCCACTTGGTCTGTGGTATATCCCCAATAATTTTCCTTTAAGGATTACTGTGTCTGGGTTCTTATGGGTTAAGGTTTGCAGCTTTTATCCTCTGTCCTGAGGTTGAGAATAGCTGCTCAAGTGGACAAAAAAATCAATCATGCAGCTTTACATTTCACAAATAAAGTCCTGTTTCCTTTCTTTAACTCCCCTTGTTCTGCAGGGACATGACACCACAGCAGCCTCTATGAACTGGGCCATACATCTGCTGGGCTCCCACCCGGAGGCGCAGAGGAAAGTTCACCAAGAGCTGCAGGAGGTGTTCGGTAACAGTAACATGCCCTCTCCCCCGTCACCGCACACCTTCTCACTTTCATGACATCATTTGTTTTCCCGCCCGAAGTCCTTTTTGACTCATCTTTGCTCCGATTCATTTGTTCTTTACAAATCAAGAGGAGCTTACACAGGGATAATAGCCGTGGAAATCCTTGCCAAAATACATAGAGAATAATTGAATTACTTTCCCTGCCGTGTGGATTTACCATGGCCTCCATGCATTTTTCCATGACGTCAGTGAATTGGCCTTGTAGTAGTAACACATGCACCGTCTAAACTTGTCCTCAAGCATAGAAGCATTCATTTTGGGAATATTCAACCTTACTTTTTCAATGTAAAATCAGTAATTATGTTGCCTAAAAGCACCTAGTTGTACAATTAATGTGTTTTGTTAACAGTAGTACGTTTAACCCTTTATCAGGCAAAGAACTATATTTGGTAACTTCAGGCAATATTTCAAGAAAAAAGTTGCAAATTTACTAGATTAAAGAGGCAAATCTACGAGAAAAAAAGTCGCAGATTTAAGAGATTTAAAGTGGCAAATCTGCGCGAATAAAGTCGCAGATTTACAAGAAAAAAGTGGGAAAACCAACTTTTTTCTCCCAGATTCACCACTTTAAATCTCATAAATCTACGCATTTTTTGTCTTGTAGATTTGCCACTTTAATCTCGTAAATTTTTTTCTCAAAATATTATTTTTGTATGTTTTTTTTACACATTCTGGCTGTATGTAATATCCTCCAATATTCTCTAGGGTTGAAATTTGGAATTTGCAAGTATTTCAATGAGTGTCCTATTAAGGGTTAAAGTGGTGAATCTGGGAGATGGGAAGTTGCTTTTTTCTTGTAAATCTGCAACTTTTTTTCTTGTAGATTTGCCACTTTAATCTAGTAAATTTGCAACTTTTTTCTCGAAATATTACCTGAAGTTACCAAATATAGTTCTTTGCCTGATAAAGGGTTAAGGAGCAATTTAGTCTTATAGAAATGCTTGCAGTAAAGACAGGGTTTCTGCTATAATTATTCAGTAGTGGCGGCTGCCACTGCTTGTATTTACTAAGGATTCAGGATGGACCTGTTAGACCCGCCTTCAAAATAAAAGCATAACACAGCATTTGGATGTGTTAACAGAGTCCACCACATCATTTACAGGAAGATTATTAAAATATGATACCTCAAATAAAACATAGAATTAAAATATGCAATGATTCAGATGGAATAGTGGCATTAAAATGTGCTTTTATTGCAAAAAAAAATTCTTGGAGGGACCATGCCCCCGGACCCCCCTACTTTGTTTGGGTCCCCCAGTCATAGTCTCAGAAAATCCTGTGGGAAACACTGGTTCTAAAGTTTATTTTGCAGTTGAGTGTGACAAACAACCTTTTACCCCGGCTGCTGCAAAAAACCTCCTCCTCGAGGAAACACTGAAAGACTCTGTTCTCTTATCATATATGTTATCTATTTAACATAAACAATACAGTTCCTTGATATCCTTATCTGGTGTAGAAGGTGAGGAAAGTAGGGAATATGTCAAGGATATATAAGTAGGAGAAAGTGCAACAGCAATCCTGTTAATGAGCGTCTGACCTGAGAACTGGTTTCCATTGTTCTGTTTATCTGTGTTGACGACGTTAACAGGGTTTTCTTTCTCTTTCCTGTGCAAAGGTTCATCCGACCGGCCCGTCAACATGGAGGACCTGAAGAAGCTCAAATACCTGGAGTGTGTGATCAAGGAGGCCCTGCGACTGTTTCCCTCTGTGCCTTTCTTCGCCCGCAGCATCGGTGAAGACTGCCATATCAGTGAGTTACAGATGAGTGATGACACTCGAATGAAACATTCATTTGCTGAGTGCAAATCCCCCAAGGCAGTGGTATTTTTTATGAGAAGCCAGGGGAGGCCAGGCTTCCTCTGTCATTGTCATTTGAAAAATAGGTTTCTTTGTCACATAACATTTATAGTACGGTGCTGTTGGAGCCGTCTCTTCCCCGATTTTTTTTTACATTTTCTTTGAATTTATAAAACAAGACCCCTGTGGACTGCAACATGTGGTAAATAGTCTGTTAATGCTGTTAAGGAGTGAATGGTGCTTTACGGTATATCATTATGTTAAGTTGAGAAATGGAAAGCCAAGAAAAGGTGCCATTCTTTGATTGAAAAGGAAAAGCTTATATAGGAGAAAACTATAGGAGCTACTATGGGTGGATTCCTGAACGGGCCTTCAGGACCCAGACCCAGGGGAGCCCTGGCCTTCATCTACAAAATGTCACTCAAAGAGATTCAAAATAACCAGAAAGAGACTCAGAAGGAGCAAAAAGAAGCACAAACAACAACAAAGAGACACACAAAGACTACAAAGTGATGTAAAACACCTGCAAAGAGACGACAAAAAGAGACTCACAACAACTATGAAAAGGGCAAAACATTCAAAAAAAGACACAAGGCAACTACAAAGAGACACAAAACGACCACAAAGAGACACAAAATGACTGCAAAGAGACAAAGCAACTACAAAGAGACACAAAACAACTACAAAGAGACACTAAGCAACTACAAAAACACACACAAAGACTACAAAGTGATGCAAAACACCTGCAAAGAGACGACAAAAAGAGACTCACAACAACTATGAAAAGGGCAAAACATTCAAAAAAAGACACAAGGCAACTACAAAGAGACACAAAACGACCACAAAGAGACACAAAATGACTGCAAAGAGACAAAGCAACTACAAAGAGACAGAAAATGACTACAAAGAGACACAAAACAACTACAAAGAGACACTAAGCAACTACAAAGAGACACAAAATGACTACAAAGAGACACTAAGCAACTACAAAGAGACACAAAATGACTACAAAGAGACACAAAGCAACTACAAAGAGACACAAAATGACTACAAAGAGACACAAAGCAACTACAAAGAGACACAAAGCGACTACAGAGAGACACAAAATGACTACAAAGAGACACACAATGATGACAAAGAGACACAAAATGACTACAAAGAGACACAAAATGACTACAAAGAGACACAAAGCAACTACAAAGAGACACAAAATGACTACAAAGAGACACAAATCCACAACAAAAAGAGGTTAAACAGCTATATAAAGTTGGTGTTTCTTGCTCCTGTGTGGGAGAGATGGTGGTGATTTTTGCATATCTAAGCCCAGGGGGCCATTGTCTCATAGTCCACCCATGGAGCTAGTGTGGGAGTTCAGTAAATGGATTAGGCTTCTGGAAATACATAACGGACTAAAGACACCTGAAATATTTGCATCCTGCCAATTAAATTATCTGCAAGCAGATAATTTAAGCAACTTTGTTCAAATGAGTGTGAGCATGTTTCCTCATCTTGCAAATAGCACCTACCCTGCTTATGTAAAACTATGCAGCTAACTGCAATTGATGGCAGTGATTTGGATTTGTTTTGTTGAAAAACAACTCCATAATATTAATATTGTGGGGGGCACCAGCAGTCACAAACATGAGTTTCTTGCTCATTTGACATTGTTGTAGTAATTTCACCTTCTTCCCCAGAGCTCAGAGATTAACAATGTGATTAGTGTTGTTTCTGAGTCTGTAGGAATGGGACCAAAACTTGTGATACACTCGATTTATCTTTTAACAAAATCTTTGTTTGTAAGCAAAGGAGGAAGTGAGGTGACAAAGCTACCTATTGCCAAAGACGTATTTTAAAACCACGTGTAAATGGGCTCATGATGATGTTATGTAGCATGTGTTAAGTGCAACATGGTCTCACAGGAATCCGTGAAATAGCCACGGATTTGCTTAACTCAAAATCCGTGGAATAGTCACGGAATCACTCAAATTTCCGTGAAACTGACACGGATTTCGCTACAATGCAAGTTAATGGCAGTCATATCCCGTGGCTATTCCAACATACAAAGTGATTATGTACATTCACTGAGTGAATATTTAGAAAATAAAACATATATTTCTCGCTAGAAATGTGATCAAAATCCATTTTTATGCAGAAACTAAGTCAAAATATTGATTTTTTCACTAAAAATGAGAGAACTGTCCGCCATGTTTTTTGTTCTGACTGTCGGGACCTTGAAAGTCACGTGACTTGGAACAAACCAATAGGAACAAATATCCATGGAATAGCCACGGGATATGACTCCTATATGTCATTAACTTGCATTGTAGCGCAATCCGTGTCAGTTTCACGGAAATTTGAGTGATTCCGTGGCTATTCAACGGATTTTGAGTTAAGCGAATCCGTGGCTATTTCACGGATTCCTGTGAGACCATGTTCGTTAAGTGATAAGTAATAACCATTTTCTTTTGTACCTGTAGAGGGTTTCAAGGTGCCCAAAGGTGCCAATGCCATCATCATCACGTATGCTCTCCACCGTGACCCGCGGTACTTCCCTGACCCTGAAGAGTTCAGGCCTGAACGCTTCCTCCCTGAGAACTCAGTGGGAAGGCCTCCATATGCGTACATCCCCTTCTCCGCTGGACTTCGCAACTGTATCGGTAAGAACAGGACGGGCTTCATTTGTAGCGTTCTGCCCCAGTCTAGGGGGCCTAGAGCAGTAGTTCTCAACCTTTTTGAGTCGCGACCCCCAATTTAACATGCATGTTGTCCGCGACCCCCGCTCACTTTATATTTTATTGTTACTTTTAATCGAAGTCCTTTGCTATCAGTTTAAAGGTCCATTCTGACCTCCTGAGTGTGTAACAGTCAGCTTCAAGCCAGAGACTCCTTGGAGAGTAACAACTTGAAACTTTGGGATTTGTCAGAAAAGACCCATTACCCAAAAAAGAATCAAATTGACCACAAAATGACACAAAATGATCAAAAAAGACACAAAAAATGACCAAAAAATTACAAGTTAAGCAAATTAAGCAAAAAAGGACTCAAATTGACCAAAAAAAAGACACAAAATGACCACAAAAAGACATAAATTGACCCAAAACGACACAAAATGGCCCAAAAAAAGAAACAAAATGATCAAAAAAGACACAAAATGACCAAAAAAGGAAACAAAATGACCAAAAAAGACACAAATTCACCAGAAAATAAACAAAATAACCAAAAAAAGACACAAAATTACCAAAAAAAGACAATAAATGACCAAAAAGACTAAAACACATGAACACTTTAACACAGTGGAGACAGAGCTGACTTCCAAAATGATTTGGCGACCCCCAGAAATCATCTTGCGACCCCAATTGGGGTCCCGACCCTAAGGTTGAGAATAGCTGGCCTAGAGTACAACATGAAAAGGCCCCATCTTCCCCATCTCCCAAGTAGCCACAAACAAAGATTAGCTTGAAGAATAGGTAATATTTAGAGGAGGGTGAGGAAATGCCTGCTGCCACTGGCGGCCGCCATCTTGGCTCCATTTAAACCAGGTGGTACCGACTGCAGCCAATCCCGGCCCAGGCCTGGAACCTCTCCACCAATAACACCACGGCTATGGCACACTCCGATCTGCATATAAAAAAGGAAAACAAAAACACAGAGCACACATACAAATGCAGTTTGTTAATAATAACTATAATAATGACCACAGTCATAACAGTAGTTAACTGGAACTGTCTCCATTCGTACATTTCTCAATGTGTGTTTCTCTTTAATGGTTCTCAGGTCAGCGTTTTGCACTCATGGAAGAGAAAGTGGTCTTGGCGTACGTTCTGCGTAACTTTAGTGTTGAAGCTTGTCAAACACGAGAAGACCTGCGGCCGGTCGGAGAGCTCATCCTGCGACCAGAGAAGGGCATCCGGATCAAACTGGAGAAGAGGAAACCCCTGAGTTCATCCAACTAGCACTTGTAGCTTTTTGTTAAATTTATATTTGTTTATTTTGTCCTTCCCAGTTCTAAATTGGAGGACGCTTTGCTTCTAAATAACTTTTGACGGGTCAGAGAGAGTAGTGACCTCTGTGTTTAGATTTTAGAATCTTCTCATCATTATAGTCAACATAATTAGAAAAACTAAGCCTTCTAATAATAAATTCTGATCTTTTTTATGACATTGTTAGTTTTAGGGAAATTACTGCATGATGCACTGTTCTGGCTCTGTATAACTCTGCACTTTTGTTATGCTTCATGACAGCCAAAAAGCTAAAAACAGGATTAAATAAAAAGCATTATAAAACACAGAATTTGCAGAGTATGTTTGTGTTACGTTTTATTGAAATAACCTGGCCATTTTAAAATACATTTTTGATGATTAATTGGATGAAAATTAAATGGGTTTAAGGTTGCATGCTTTTCAAGAAAAATATTATATAATGAAACCATTTGTGTAGAATATATGACTATTTTATTCCCCTGTTTTTTGTTAGTTAATAGACACAGAGTTAACTAAAGCATGCTTGAAATGCCTGCAATGTTGCAATGTCACTAGCACTTATTGATGCACTAATAGCTCTTTTTTTCTTTGTTTGCTTTGGATAAAAGCGTCTGCTGAATGACTAAATGTAAATGTAAATGTAAATGTTTTCATTGCTGTGAAAGAGTGTATGATATATTGTTAAATACACTAACAGGTAATGAAAACCTGGAGCCTGGATCTCAGACCAGAGCAGGCCTTACCTTTACATATTCATAACATTTACAAACACAGTGATAAGACTTTAATTCTTGCAACATTTCCTCTGAATATTTATTTTCAAACCCTATAGTTACAGTTCTCTTCTTTGTATAATAACCCAAGTGCCTTAAGTCTGCAATCTTACAAAATTCTAACAGGGGGCGCCAACGTCAGTTGCAAAATAAGTCCGGTCCTATCTATCTCAATCCAAAAATGATTCAACTTCTCACTTGATTTATTACCTCAGACAAAATTTTTGTGGCAACATTATGATCTTAATCACTAGTTTCAAGTCTTCTTCGAGACAATATGATGTTGATTGTGTAAATAATGGTCCCATTTAGAAGAAAATAGACAATAAAGTAGGGTATGATTTGGGGCGGGGCTACCTTTGATTGACAGATCACTACCACCAGTCCAAATATGGTCTCTCCCAGTTTCAAAAAACACTGATGCCTTGACTTTTATTCCCTAGAAATGGTCAAATTAAAAAACATTGGATCCTCCATTTCCCAGATTGCAACTTTATAGTGATTTACAACCGACCCGACCTGGCTGGTTAACCCACATTTTTTTTGTAAGAGTTTGTAATACAGATAGCCCACATGATCTGACTATGACATCATCAGGGTTATTTTGTCAGACTTGAGGCTCCTTTAAGAAGCGAAACTACTCAGACAACCCTAAATACACCTTCAGTACTTTAAAAAACCTTTAACCCTTTATCAGGTAAAGAACTATATTTGGTAACTTCAGGTAATATTTCAAGAAAAAAGTTGCAAATTTACTAGATTAAAGTGGCAAATCTACAAGAAAAAAAGTTGCAGATTTAAGAGATTTAAAGTGGCAAATGTGCGCCAAAAAAGTAGCAGATTTACGAGAAAAAAATGGGAAAAAAGCTACCTTTTTCACCCAGATTCACCACTTTAAATCTCATAAATCTGCGCATTTTTTTTCTCGTAGATTTGCCACTTTAATCTCGTAAACTTTTTTTCTCAAAATTTTATTTTCGTATGTTTTTTTGTTACACATTCCGGCTGTATGTAATATCCTCCAATATTCTCTAGGGTTGAAATTTGGAATTTGCAAGTATTTCAATGAGTGCCCTATTAAGGGTTAAAGTGGTGAATCTGGGAGAAAAAAGTTGCTTTTTTCCCACTTTTTTCTCGTAAATCTTTGACTTTTTTCGTGCAGATTTGACACTTTAAATCTCTTAAATCTGTGACTTTTTGTCTTGAAGATTTGCCACTTTAATCTCGTAAACTTGAGTGGGAAAGTGGGAAAAAGCAACTTTTTTCTCCCAGATTCACCACTTTAAATCTCATAAATCTGTGCATTTTTCTCTCGTAGATTTGCCACTTTAATCTCGTAAACTTTTTTCTCAAAATATTATTTTCGTATGTTTTTTTTTTTTACACATTCTGGCTGTATGTAATATCCTCCAATATTCTCTAGGGTTGAAATTTGGAATTTGCAAGTATTTCAATGAGTGCCCTATTAAGGGTTAAGGTAAAACTCCTGACTTCTCATCACCCTGCTGGCTGGTTTCAGGTTTATGATGATAATAATAAGAAAACCTGAATCACACTGAGGTCTGAAGAATCCATTGTAACAAAGTGGTAATCACAGCATGACACAATTACAAAGGACCCCATCCATAACGTCATGAGCTGATTTAGCTGACATGCCTGCAAGGGTCATTGCCTGACACCGAAACGACATGACTCATGATGGATCGCATGGTCTTCTCCGATGTTATTATTTGAATTATTGAGCATATCTCTAATCAATGGCTGTATGGAGCTGAGGCGCCTGAGCTCCAAATGAAGGAGGAAGAGTTCATTTATCTGAGGATCTCTAATAAATTGCTCAGATGGAGGAGCTTTTGCTCTCCACGTGAATATAGTCGGTGTATTTCAGGATATTATGCATTGTTAGTTTCTAATGATAAAGCATTAATTCATACAAAGTCAAATGTTTCACACCAATTATCTAAAAATGACTATAAAACTGTGTGGATGGTATCTAAATGATTTGCCTCTTTTTATTCTTTTTAAAAAAATATTTATTTGTTAACCCTCTATGGTACTCATTATGATGCCAGTTAGGAAAAACCTTTTGAGAGTGTTTTTTTGTCTTAAAATTGCCGGATTTTTTTCAGATTATTTTTATTTAGTCTAAGAACTATATTTGGTAACTTCAGGTAATATTTAGAGAAAAAAGTTGCAAATTTACTAGAAAAAAAGTCGCAGAGTTTAAGAGATTTAAAGTGGCAAATCTGCACGAAAAAAGTTGCAGATTTATGAGAAAAAAGTGGGAAAAAAAACAACTTTTTTCTCCCAGATTCACCACTTTACCCCTTAATAGGGCACTCATTGAAATACTTGCAAATTCCAAATTTCAACCCTCGAGAATATTGGAGGATATTACATACTGCCAGAATGTGTGAAAAAAAAACATACAAAAATAATATTTTTTAGAAAAAAGTTGACGAGATTAACCCTCTATGGTACGCATGATGCCAGTTAGGGAAAAAAATGTTTGGAGTGTTTTTTTGTCTTAAAGTACACTAAATAAACATAATCTGAAGAAATTTTATACATATATATATTTTTTTTATTGGAAGTTTTTGGGGTTTGTTGTCCATAGGCAACCATAACGGTGCACAAGTGAAAAAGGAAGTTTTTTAAATTAATTTTAACATCAACAGGAAACATTGTACCATTGAACCAACGACCCATTGAAATGAATGTCTTGAACAGGCTAAGTGTATGAAACTATCAAAAATGAAGGATTACTCACCTATCAGTAGGAATATTTGTTTCCAGATGGAAAAGGGCCACGAAGTGACGTTTTGAGTGATTTTTGTGGTGCAAAATGGCAAAGCTGTTTCCTTTGGAAAAGTCTGCAAAATAGGGTTTCAATATGGCCTCCTGGAGATCATGTGACAAATTAAAGCATTGCTATTGGTTCCCTATACTCTTCCCTCTTTTTTAGAGTATTGCATCACTCAAAAACATGCATTGTAGAAATTTAACAGGCCAAAAATGGGTATGTAGCCTCAGAGCAACACCGTACCATAGAGGGTTAATAATTATTACTGGCATGTTGTATATTTCATCCTCACTCGCCCTGCAGTTTTTTGACGGTCAACTGTTTGTTTTGACGAACAATTTTTCAGCGAGTAAACAACAACAAATGGAAAAAGCTGAGGGTGCAGCAGACTGACCCCATTAGGTCTCTCAACTCTCCCATGCCTGCTGGTTTTATTTTACTGTGCATTGCAGTTATGTAATCATTTTCAATAACATTCAGCAGCTTCTTGCAGCAACAGTAAGAAAGCTCCCTGTGTACAATAATATCATTGCTACAGTTGCACAAGGAAGACCTCAATTATCAAGAATAACCTCTAATAAGTTCATGGCATTAGCTAATCTCTTATCAGCGCTTATTTCAAAGTTTGACTAAAGCTGTGTTTATGTTTAATTCACACAGCAAATCTCGGTAACGCTTTATATTAAGGTCCTTGTAATAACCATTAATTAACAAGTAATAAGGCCCTTGTAAGTCCTTACAAGATGCTTATTAACATTATTGTGTGTTTATAAGCTTATATAAGTGTTAATAATGGCATTACAAACACCCATGACCCACCCATTATGTCTTTGCCATGCCTTTATTAATCTTATTTTGTTTGCTTATTGATATTAAAATATACTTTAGTGCTCATCTATTATAAGTTAACTATAAGTTAACTATGCTTTTTGCAACTACCGGATCTAAAGCGAGAACAATGCCTTATTACTTGTTGATTAATGGTTATTAAGGACCTTATTATAAAGCGTTACCCAAATCTCTCATACTTCTCAACGGATACGCTTTATATTTGATTTGCACATTTATGACTTTATTCTCATGGACCCCTTTGTAGTTGCAGTGAGTCATCATCAATGGTAAAATAGTTTTATATCATCATTGACTGTTGACTCCTCAACACAGACACAAAATTACCAAAAAAATACACAAAATGGCCAGAAAAGACACAAAATTCCGACCAAAAATACACAAAATGACCAGAAAAGACAAAAAAAATCCTAAAAAAGACACAAAATTACCAAAAAAAAAGACACAAAATTACCAAAAAAAGGACAAAAAATGACAAAAAAAAACACAAAATTACCAAAAAAGACTAAAACACATTAACACATGAACACTTTAACACAGTGGAGACAGAGCTGACTTCCAAAATGATTGAATGAATCATCTCGCGACCCCAAGTTTGAGAATAGCTGCCTTAAATAACCTGATTCTGCTGTGACTTTATTCATCATAAGTTTGAGCATCATTTTAAGACATTTGTCCAAAAAAAACCCCGCTGTTAATGTTAATTTGGACATTTTCCCCAGCTTCCATCATCCATTTGAAAATGTTTTATCTCCCAGAGTTTCTCCAAGATTGTTCTACCTTCTAGGGCTAAAATATTGAAATTGTCCAATTTACTGTTCATTTCATTTTTCTTCACCTGTCAGATTTTAAGGACACTAAAAAAACGATTTAAAAACCCGAATAGCTGTAGCTACACAGGCCATGACCTCTGTGTGACTACAGTTTTGACAAGAATGGATTTCTATCATTACAGTGTTGTGCTCCTTTAAGAACATCCAGCAGGCACGTGTGAAACACTTTGAAATAACAATAAAACAACATGAAAGACTTCAATCACACTTTAATGTCAGCGAGTTCCATCCGAGACACACATTCGCCCTTGGGCTCTGTGATGAAATTGAATGAAACCACTTTGAGACACCAAATGATGATAGATTTCCTATTTCAATTTGGAAATTGAAATTTTTGTGATTCCACAGGGAGAAAAGTAAACCGTATTCTCTAAGGACACAATCAAGTCCGGACGTACAGGAGAGTAAGTAGCAGTAGATTATAAAATGACCGTCATTTGACTGCCCTGCTTTTAAATAAAGTGTAGTTCAAATGGATGTCCAGAGAGAGGCAGCAGTGTATGCTTTTCTGATCGGGCATGCATGAGTTCCTGTGTGTTGTCCTGTGTGTGTGTGTGTGTGTGTCTCAGACAGTGAGTGAGGGGGATGGAAGAACAGCACAAACAGCAGAATGTATTTACAGTTTTTTTTTTTTTTTCCTCCAGTCTGAATGCCCGGCAGCTTGGTGCTGATGTGAGTGACAGCTGCATTCAGCATGTGTACAGTTTATAGCCTCTGAGTCTCAGATTTTCAGTTTTCTGACACTTGAATGACACATGATAAATGTGCAATGTCCGTTTAAAAATGGTTAATTAACACGTGTCCGGTCTGTCAGGAGGAACATTGCGTATATGGGATGTGTCACGTTTACTGCGGATACGGATCCTCTCATCCCGTTTTGTAAAACTTTACTGACACTGATTTATACATGACAAGATCAATCTGACCATGAGACAAACACAGTGTAAACAAAAAATCAACCCGCTGGCTATCGTTTGTAAATGGCTGCATACTATCTTAACAAATTCATGTCGTCTTGAAGCAGCGGACAGGGAGTTACTCACTGGATTTTTTTAGTTTAGGATAAATTGTTATTGTTAGTTTTAATCTAAGTCCTTTGCTATCAGTTTAAAGGTCCATTCTGACCTCCTGAGTGTGTAACAGTCAGCTTCAAGCCAGAGACTCCTTGGAAAGTAACAACTTGATACTTTGGGATTTGTCACAAAATTACCCAAAAAATAATCAAATTGACCTCAAAATGACACAAAATGATAAAAAAAAGACATAAAATGACCAAAAAATACATAAAATTATGCAAAAAGGGACTCAAATTGACTACAAAATGACAAAAAATGACCAAAAAAAGACACAAAATGACCAAAAAAAGACACAAAATGACCAGAAAAGACACAAAATTACCTAAAAAAGACACAAAATTACCAAAAAAAGACACAAAATTACCAAAAAAGACTAAAACACATGAACACTTTAACACAACACAACAGAGTTGTAACATAAAGTAACATACAGCTGTACGAAATCATCTCATCCCCAGTAAAATTAGGCTTCATTTTCTCACAGCCTATGACTCACACTGAAATCACTTAGATCACATTTGTCATGTGTTGACAGGTTTTTATGTTTGACTTCAGGTAATATTTCGATAAAAAAGTTGCAAATTTACTAGATTAAAGTGGCAAATCTACAAGAAAAAAAGTTGCAGATTTAAGAGATTTAAAGTGGCAAATCTGTGCTCAAAAAGTTGCAGATTTACGAGAAAAAAGTGGGAAAAAACAACTTTTTTCTCCCAGATTCATCACTTTAACCCTTAATAGGACACTCATTGAAATACTTACAAATTTCAAATTTCAACCCTAGAGAATATTGGAGGATATTACATACAGCCAGAATGTGTAAAAAAAACCATACAAAACTTTTTTTCTCCCAGATTCATCACTGCGCGTTTTTTTCTAGTAGATTTGCCACTTTAATCTTGTAAACTTTTTTCTCAAAATATTATTTTCGTATGTTTTTTTTTTACACATTCTGGCAGTATGTAATAACCTCCAATATTCTCTAGGGTTGAAATTTGGAATTTACTAGATCAATCTGACCATGAGACAAACACAGTGTAAACAAAAAAAAAAATCAACCCACTGGCTATCATTTGTAAATGGCTGCATACAGTGGAGATGGAGCTGACTTCCAAAATGATTTGGAGACCCCCAGAAATCATCTCGCGACCCCAATTGGGGTCCCGACCCCAAGGTTGAGAATAGCTGACTTAGATCACATTTGCCAGGTGTTGACAGGTTTTTATGTTTGACTTGCAAAATTTCACACAATTTTTAAGATAAAGATAAAAAATAAACAATCTAAGAAAATACTTTTAACAATATACAATAATATACTATATACAACTTAGTGCAAATTAAGTGGAGAATGTGCAGAGTGCAGATTATTTGCAAAAATGTTCAGATTGTGCTGGTGTTGTACAGTCTTATGGCAGCTGGAATGAATGACCTGCGGAAGCGTTCCTTCTTACACCATGGGTGTAATAGTCTGCTGCTGAAAGAGCTGCTCAGAGACCCCACAGTGTCATACTACACTATAACTACAATCTACAATGTCATTTATCAGACGCTTTTATCCAAAGCAACGTACATTGGAGAGATAATAAAACAAAAGCAAGGATGAAGTCAAGAAACAACACAAGCACAAGCAAGAATAATTGACATGGACTAAGGCCGTATGTGCTTTTCAGTAGTGAGTGCAGATAGTGCAAATATATTTAAAAAATATATATTTTTTTAATTTTGTTTTTTCTATTGTTCTGTGTGTTGATTATGTGTATAGATGTTCAGTAAAGAGCTTCAGCCTCTTTGAAAATTGAGAGGAATTCAGCAGATCGTATGAGTTTGAAGAGGTCGCTCCACCACCGGGGCTCTACAGAATTGTTAATTGCTTGGAAACTAGTCAGCCAGCAGAAACACAATTGTACACAAGCAATTATGTGAAAATTCTGTTCACAATGCAGCTGGTTGGCCATGGAAACACTGTTTATAAAGCAAAAATTTCTCTAGCCCAGGACTATATCCACAACCCACCAGTAACAAAGTAGGAGAAGGAGAGATCTGAACCCAAAAAAAGAAAAATGGAGATGTCTTCAGAAATTTGGTTCAAGTGGGAAGTTTTAATTGTTACGTTGTATCTCCTAGTATTGGCCATGTTGGTCCGGTCAAGGAGACAAATACCTGTATTTTCCAGCAAGACTCAGACATTAGAAAGCAGCTGATCAGTCATGTGAGTAAAATGTTTACACTGCAAAAAAAGTCAACTTGTATTTTTTGGCCTTAAACAGTGATTTAAGTTGGTAAAACTTAGGAATATAAATTATTGATATTTAGGGCAATAATGTAAGTTAGCACAACAAAGGAAGCCAGTTGTCTGCTCAAAAACAAGTTTGTGAGTTGTTGTTACTTATATCTTTAAGTTGGGGTTCAAAACAAGGGACAATAGTTCTGATAACTCTTATTTCTTTGTTGGGAAATGTGGGAAAAGCGGTGAAATTCGGTCATTACCGAAAGCTAATGGCTAACTGATGCTAGCAGCTAACTGATGCTAGCGGCGCTGCTTGTTACAGCTACAAGAGTAGCCATTAGCGTATCAATGCTAACTCAACATTGTGGTCACAACATTAGCTGACATTTCATAGCGGTGTTACAATCGTGCCAATTCAGCACATTGCAGAAGTTAGCAGAAGTAAGGATTAAAAGTTATTACAATTTAAAATTATAAGCTAGTACAACTTACAGTTGAGTTGACAAAAATCTGAATTCAGAGTTGAGCAAACTTAAAAACAAAACTTAAAATATTTAGTTTAATTGTCCAACTTAAAATTTTACAGAAATTTGTTGCCTTGAAATTTTGAGTTCACCCAACTTTTCTTTTTTTGCAGTGTGTGTGCAATCTGTTGCCTCAATTTTATTGAGTAGCTATTGTTTATCTTTTTTTTACAGTGTAATAGCCAAAGATTTCAGAGGGTTAATACAGAAAATAATCCATTATTTTACTGTACTTGCAGGGAAACTGAAGCCTTGATAAAATGTTGAATAAAAAAAATAAATAAAAAAAATGTCAAGTATATCCATCCTCTATAATCCAGCAAAAACAATAACAGTTGTGTTTATTGCATGGTCTATAATACATGCTTTTTATTGTGTTGTAGGTCACCATAAATATTCCAATAACCCATTCATGCATGTCACAAACCATGATTTTAACCTTTATATTATTGATGCTGTTGATGCTTAAAACAGCAGTCAAATCCCTGTTAATGACCCATTAAGATCGATAGAGTAGATTGAAGCTGTAGCTGCCCCGGGACACGAGAAGAAGGTGTAGCCGGGACGGTGTCGTATTTATATCTACATCTCTGTCATGTCTTATAGACCTCGCTGGCCCACAGAGCACACAGAGCAGCGTTGAGGACGATCGGATGTGACAGTATCCTTGGATCTGACTGAGCACCATGCTGGAGCTTCACCACACACTGCTATCTCTATTGGTTGCTTTTAGTCACTCTCCCGCACACACACATGCATACGTGCACACAAACACCAGCACTCACAGTTGAACCACCCACTCATTTACAGCCCTTCTCCCTTTTTCTCCCTTGATTCAGGCCCCGTTCACACGAGGACGGTCTGAACAGAAGACGCAAAAGTGGCGTCGCGTCTTCACTTTTTATTCCTCGTTTAGACGAGCGTTTTCAGGAGGAAATCTGCTGCATACGGTGACGCAAAAGTGTGTGAATTCGATTGTATGCAGCCAGGCGGCATCACTTAAAGTGATAAGAGCATCTTTGGGCATGCAGAAGTTTTCATGTCACACATTTTCATCAGCTACTCCTTCCAGAAAGTTCTCCACCATCAGGTGGAGAACTTTCTGGGTCTCGTTCACAGCCTCTGGTCCAGGTCTCGTTCACAGCCGTCTCGTATTTGAGTCTTTTTTGGTCATTTTGTGTCTTTTTTTTGTGGTCAATTTATGTCTTTTTTTGGTTATTTTGCGTCTTTTTGTGGTCAATTTGTGTCTTTTTTGGACATTTTGCATCTTTTTTGATCATTTAGTGTCTTTTTTTGGTCATTTTGTGTCATTTTGTGGTCAATTTATGTCTTTGGCCATTTTGTGTCTTTTTTTTGTCATTTTGTGTCTTTTTCGATTATTTTGTGTCATTTCTTTTGGTTATTTTGCATCTTTTTTGGTCAACTTGTGTCTTTTTTTTTGTCCATTAATACTCCTTCCACAAAGTTCTCCACCATCACTAGATCTCCCAGGTCTCGTTCACAGCCGTCTGGCTCCTCCGACGAATTGCTGCATCCAAAATGTGATGGAGGTAATTCCAGATCCTTCTCTGTTCACTAATACTATCTGTACATATCCTGTACATTTGGTGGAAAGACTCCTGTAAGTTTATTAGAGCTGCCAGAGCAGCTTGAAGGTCCGACGCATGGAAATAATCCCACGTTTGTTTATTTCCTGTACTGGAGCATGTATGTGACGTAAACACATACGTGACGTGAGCAGATCAGATCAGAGTTTTGTGTCTTGTCAGTGTAGACGACACGCTACGGAGGAGAGGATTTAACTTTTCCACTTTGGAAGGTGGTTTCAGATTTTTGCGTCTTTAAGCCCCCAAAACACCGTCACCGTCTAAACGAAAGGCACTACCGATAAAATATTTTGTCGTTTTTACCCGCGAGCGTCCTCGTGAGAACGGAGCCTCAGTCTTTTTTTTTTCTTCTCACATTAAATGAATGCCCCTATTAGAGACCAAACTCAAATCAGGATTGCGTCGTCCAATATGGAAGGACTGTGGGAACTTAACTGTAGGTTCTATAAAAACGTCCGGAGACTCTTTTTCTTCGTTCAAACCTTTACTGAACCATCGTGCAGTATTACAGAGAAAAACAATGATGAATGAACGGCATAACACTACTGAAAACTTCTTTGGTTTTGTTTTTACTGACTTCTTCTCCTAAACAAACACTTCTTCTTGACCTTTGACTCTAGAGTAGAACGCTACTGCCACCTTGTGGTCTGTATGAGTCACTGTACACAGTATTTTAACTTTCGTAAACAGAAATTAAATGAATGAATGTAAATATTTTATCCCTTTTTAACCTTTTTAACTAAATGTATTACATATGAATTACTCATCAATTAACTATTAAATGAATAACCATATCATTGAAATACTGTTGATTGCAGTCCTGATTGGCTGCCTTGCAGGAAACTCTGCCGCACCAATCACAGACGAGTAGAGGCAACCAGGAAGTAGGCGGTCTCTCAGCTCCAGAAGATCCAATCACCTCCGGGGAACCTCACAGCTGGATTTACATAAATGCAGAGTAATGCAGAGAAACAATACAATAAATGAAAAAACGGCAGGCGGCCGTAACACTGAGATTAGATGGAGGGAAAAAGCAAATGAGGCATCGGACGGAGCGAAAGCGTGAGAGCAGAAGTCTGATGGAAGGACAAATTGAAAATGAAGATCAGTGAGAAGCAATGATCACACAAACCAGATAATCTGAACTATCAGCTGAGGATATAGCAGTCCCAGCAAAGAAAGGATTTCCTATGGTTTAAATAAACCCATCTGCCTGTCATCTTTACTGTTCCCATAGAAACATGTGAGCCAGTTAGCCACAAATTTTGAGGTGAACGGGTGTGCTTTGCTCAAGGCACCAAGGCCACGCATTCTTCACTTCCTTTGAAGTACACCAATACTTAATCTCACAGCTAAATTGTTTGAAATGTAGGTCATGGCTTCAATTTTACAACTGTGGGGTAAGACTTAAAAACCAGCCACAGCTCTATATATCAGTTTTTTAGTCCCTGTTGTACTTTGACTCCAGAATAATCATTCTACAGTCATTTCTCATTAAGAGGAAGAGTTTCTGGACGTTCTCCAGGTTAGCTTTCAATTATAAGTAGCCGCGGGTAAACAAAGGTGTTGGATTGGGGTCAAAACAATTTGTTGAAGCTGCTGATGAGAAAGATCATGCACTGTAATGAAACTGGCTTTTTACTTCTTTTTTCTCCCTATTCATGAGATCATAGTTTATGGTGCTACACTTCATATTCAAATGCATTATGGACTTGGATTGATATAGAGCAGCTATTCTCAACCTTGAGGTCGGGACCCCAATTGGGGTTGCGAGATGATTTCTGGGGGTCGCCAAATCATTTTGGAAGTCAGCTCTGTCTCCAATGTGTTCATGTGTTTTAGTCTTTTTGGTCATTTAATGTCTTTTTGTGGTCATTTTGTGTCTTTTTTTGTGTCTTTTTGTGGTCATTTTGTGTCTTATTTAGTCATTTTGTGTCTTTTTTGGTCATTTTGTGTCTTTTTGTGGTCATTTTGTGTCTTTTTTTGGTCATTTTGTGTCTTTTTGTGGTCATTTTGTGTCTTATTTTGGTCATTTTGTGTCTTTTTTGGTCATTTTGTGTCTTTTTTGGTCATTTTGTGTATTTTTTTGGTCATTTTGTGTATTTTTTTGGTCATTTTGTGTCTTATTTTGGTCATTTTGTGTCTTTTTTTGGTAATTTCATGTCTTTTTTGGTCATTTTGTGTCTTTTTTTGGTCATTTAGTTTCTTTTTTGGGTCATTTTGTGCTTCATTATTTGTCCAAAATTTGTTGTATCAACTGAGTTTGTATGATCTGAACTGTGCGCGTGAGACTCTGTTCAGTGAGTGGGGATCGCGGACAGCATGCATGTTAAATTGGGGGTCCCCACTCAAAAAGGTTGAGAACTACTGATATAGAGTGTTCTATGTTCAGTTTAGATGTGTTTAATCTTCAATGTGTGTGTTCTTGGAGGTATTGTTTGGCAACTCTCCACAAATCAGGGATGGACCAAGCCTGTTCCTCTTGTTCACTGTTCCATGCAGTTCACTATTACCCATTTTCGACTAAAAAACAAAAAGTTCCACCAAGGGTGAGTGGAAGGGTCAAACAAACGCAAACCATTAACCAGGAGACAGGCGTTTGTGTCCCCAGTGATCCCAAAAGTTATTATTTTCAGTTAAGTATCTTATTTAACTTCAATGCATACACTGTCAAAAATAATCTGTTAAATTTACGGTAAAATACCGGCAGCTGTGGTTGCCAGAATTTTACCGTAAAAATTACAGTGAGTGGGTTTTCTACTGTAAATTTAAATGTAAATATCAGCAAAAACTGTAATTTAGACTGAGTAGTCCGTTTATTTAAAGGTAATTGTGTCCTTGAGACAATATGGTATTTCTCCATTCATTTTACATGATTTTTTAAAATATTTTTTACAGTAAAACTGTGTTTTTCAAAAGTTTTGTTCTATTCTGTGACAGTAATTAAAAGTGTCTATTATGGTGATATGCAATTTTTTTTTATTTTAGGCCGTATTTCTCATGTAATTTGACAGCATTTTACTGTAATTTCTACAAACACTTTTTACAGTGTAGCTACATCACATTTTACATTATGTCATTTACATAACTACATCATGTCATGTAACATAGTTATTTTTTGCCAAAAAAACCTTTTCTTAACTGCTAGTATGCAATTCTTAGTAATTCTCCACAGCATGGATCTGTAAACTCAGCACACTTGATACTTTGGTATGTGTGTATTTTGAGGAACAGGCTTTGTGTCGACTGTACATTTGAGTAAGATATTGATATGCTGCACACGCATTGACCACTTCATTGACAGTCTGACCATATATGCTGTGACCAGTCTGACCAGTTTGACTACACCTGACACATAGATGTTTCATCTGTATGACACATTGACCATGTATGTACAATGTTCAGCAACCTGCAATGTTAAAATAGCTGGCACTGGGCCATGACAACCATATACAAGCGTACAGTCTCGTTCACATTCATTCATCTACTCAACGTTGGATGGAATAAATGCACATTAAACAAACACTTCTCCACTTGTTCTCTTTCTCTATCCAACCACAAAATGCATACTATCACTAAGCCTGACCATGTAGTTATGTTTCCTTAAACGTGACTAGGTAGTTATGTTTCCTAATCCTAACCAAATGTCGACCATTTGGCAATGTTTACCACATATTTAAAACTGCAAAGTTTACGTTTAATGCATTGATCTCCTGCTCCCGTAGATGCACTAATTAGGGAAATGCTCCTGTGGTTTGTATTAGAGTATCGGATCAAACAATATATGTGGTCATATGCTTTGGAGGACTGGTTGTGCTCATCAGGAACAATTAGGATTCCGAAATGATCCGAATCATACGTATTAACCCATAAGAACCCACGATGACACGGGTGTCACAAACATTTTAAATGTTTTAGTAATCTTCATATATGTTTTCTCAAGTACATAAGTGTGTTTTTCAGTGTTCTACAGCTACAGTAGCTTGTTGAGAAGCCATCAAATGAGGCAGTGTTATTTATATTCATTTATTATTGGTTTATTATTATTTTGTTACGTAGAACAAATCGAAAATTGAATTTGTTGTCTAACAGTATTATTAATGTCACAATTTGTATAGATGTTTTGTGTAGATGCAAAGAAAAAGGCAAATTTGTGTTTATAAATAAAGTTTTGACTTGACTTACAAAGGGCACATTTAAAACAACCGGGGTTGACTAAAGTGCTGAACAGATATCACAGTAAGCAGAAAAGATTATTATTATTCATTCAAAAATAAGAAATATCATTAACATAAA
This sequence comes from Centropristis striata, assembly GCF_030273125.1. Lineage (NCBI taxonomy): Eukaryota > Metazoa > Chordata > Actinopteri > Perciformes > Serranidae > Centropristis > Centropristis striata. Next base: position 42,801,750 of record NC_081517.1, on the reverse strand, counting down.
TTCCATAAACGCCCAATGTGACATATATACATTTAGGGCTAGTATTTTATTTTATTTTTAAAAACATGATAAATGTGTTCTATGTGTCCACTTGGTCTGTTGTATATTCCCATAATTTTCCTTTAAAGATTACTGGGTCCGGGTTCTTATGGGTTAAATTTAATTATAGGAAAGTGGGGAGTTATGTGGAGGAGTTCTGGGTTTCCTAACCTTGAGGAAGTGTTTTTGGTGCCTAAACCTAATCATGTTACAACATATGTTTGAAACAGTAATCGTGATGGGTTCACAAGAGTTGTACCAATTGGTTGCGACTGCCTGCACCGTGTTGAAAGCGGTGCTCATCGCATGCCATGCTTTGTAGGATATCATATGAATCACGCAGCAGAAGTTTATATAAGAAACCTGTTCAATAGAATGCATTACTCTAGAGAGGCAAAGATGGAAGCAGGAAGTAGACAAACACTGCCCCCACGCCACCTCATCAAGGCTACCGAGTGATGACATGTGGATAGAAAACTCGCCACCTTCCATGTTTTTCATGTTCAAGGTTAAATAAAAAAAGTAATCTGTACTGTGCTGGAAATATTGTCCCAGTATTGTTATAAAAGCTCAGTCAGTGTAGCTATCAGACAAACCAACCGTGCTGAATACAGAGTAGGACAGAGGGACATCTGATAAGTGACCTCTGTGTGAGTTCTCCCTACTGTAGTGGAAGAGAGAAACAGTCAGACAGAGAGAAAGAGAGAGAGAGAGAGAGAAACAGAGAGGTTTTACATGCTTCTCAAAGTCTGCACCTTATCAGACTCTCCATGACTGGCTTTTCCACGAGCCCCCGGGGTGCCCAGTGGGCTAAAGAAAGAGCAAAAGAAAGAAATGAACTGCATGCAGAGTGGATAGTGCTGAATCCAAAATTGCCCTGAACTAGAGAGCAGTGTGTGATTACCATTTCGAGGGCAGAGGAGTGTGTTAAGAGAAGCATAATCATTAGCGGCATAATCATTAGCGGGGTCTGACATGCACAAGAGGAGCAAGGTTATAAAGCCTCGCCAAGGTTAAAGCAGGGCTGAATTCTTAGCAGCTCCCGCTCCATATATGAAGAAGACTTTTCAGGGATCATTCAAGTATCACAAAGAAAAAACTCCACTCCTCTTCCCTCCAACACATTCTTGTCCAGAAGCTGAACATATTCTCCAAAGATGGATATTTAAGCTTCAGCTTCAGGGTCCTTTGAATCAGTGACTTTGTTTTCATGCCAAGCAATATGTTTTCCTTTAATCACAGAGGTTGAATTAGAAAAACCGGCTCCCATGTTAGACTGCCTGTCCTCCAGCTCTTTCACCCTCCGTTGGGCTTACTTACTTTCCTCGCTGGAAAGGTTTCGGGCCATTTGTGTGAACACAAATAATTCAATAGTAAAATTATATTACTGACTACTAAGTTACAGTCCCCATTGTGTTTTTCTCGCCTGTGTATTTGGAAGGATAAGTTGGATAAGTAAACCTGTGCAGGGAGGGGATGCAGGATGACGTGTGACAGGTCAGAACTGCTTGATCAAACAACCAAAACTGCCACAGAACATTTATTCTGGCAGCCATGTTTGCCCAAATATTAACCGTGCGTCACGGGGAAGCAAATGTGCCCTGTTTATTTGGATTGAAGCAGAATTGTGTATATTTGTCATGCTGTGTTATCCATCCTCACCTTGTGTGGACAAAATGAGAGTGACCTTAACTGAAGCTGCTGGACTTATCATTCCAAATGAATCATTTTGCATAATAATAACTACTGTTAAGATATTAGATACACTACTGGTCAAAAGTTTTAGAACACACCAACTTTTCCAGAATTTAATTGAAAATGATGCAGTTTAATGTCTGAGTGTACTCTGAAATGAATGCACATTTGCAGCATTTAAAATTCTTTATTGAGCATGATAGTGTTTTGAAAGTAAAAAAAAGATTCAAAATCACATTTTATGTTGGACTAAAGGACTGAAAAAGACACAAAATCACAAAAAAAAGACAAAATGACTTACAAAGACATAAAAAGAATTCAAAAATGGACAAAATAACCCAAGATTCCATAGAGTTAAGTTGTTAACCCATTTCTTGTTCCCTGAAAAAGGCCTACTTGTATAATTCTGAAATGTACATTATTTTTCAGTTTTGGTTAACCTTACCTTTTTTTATTTACCTCTGGCAGTTCACCACTTACCTTTGTACCCTTTCAAGCTGTTCATTTGACTTGAACTGCTTGAATTTCAATAAAAAACTGGAAAAATTGGGGTGTTCTAAAACTTTTGACTGGTAGTGTACATTGAGATGATAATAAGTACTCCGTCTGCTCATCTGCACATGAAACAATATGCCAACTAAATAAATACAAAAAGTCAGTTCCCCCATTCCTAGCCTCATCTCCATTACTCTCTCCAGCTCGCAGTGCTCCAATCACCTTCCTATAAAAGGCAAGTGGGATGCAAAGTCAACAAAGCTTATACTAATCCTTGACTGTCATTCACATATTATTAGAAAAGTCAATATTGATGTCTAGAGTTTGGCATTTGGGGAACTGTGCTTTTTCACTTTATGTTTACTGTACAGACACAAATATATAATCTCAACGAACTCTCAGTAAGAAAGTGAATGAGTGTTGTCCCCAAAACTATTTAAAAGTACTACTTAACCCTTAATAGGGCAACATACAGACCTGGGGGAGGGGGGTAATTTTTCAGAAAAAGTTTACAAGATTTAAGTGGCAAATCTACGAGAAAAAAATGTGCAGATTTATGAGATTTAAAGTGGTGAATTTGCAAGAATAAAGTTGTTTTTTTCCCACTTTTTTTGCACTGATTTGCCACTTTAAATCTCTTAAATCTGCAACTTTCTTTCTTGTAGATTTGCCACTTTCATCTAGTAAATTTGCAATTTTTTTCTTGAAATGTTATATGAAGTTATAGTAATAATATAATATAGTTCTTTGCCTGATAAAGGGTTAAACAGCCACTGTGAGAAAAAGCAGGGTTTGACTGTAATTTGTCAGTCAGTAGTTGCTATAGGGTGAATATAATAAGGTCTTTATTATGGAGAGAGGGTTCTTCTGAAGGAGAGACCTTGCTCTAAATAAAGGTTTTAATAGAACGGCTAATTGTAGTCAGTCATTTCCTTGGTACAGCTGGGTATTAATGTACACAGCTGGTTAAATAGGTTACAATAGGTTATTACGACCAGGCGGCAATCTCCGTGTCTGAGCATGGAGGCTAACCAGGAAGTGCCTTAATCCTGCAATCCACCGAAAATTCCAGCAGGAGGTGCTAAGTTTAGCTGCAAAATAATCTGCCCATTCATTTCAGTGCAAAATTTGAAAACTTCTGACTTGATTTATTACCTCAGAAATTTTTTTCAGGACAACACTATGGTCTCAATCACTAGTAAAAAATGATCTTCAAGACAATTTGATGTCAATAGTTCTAATAATGGCCCCATTTAGAAGAAAATAGAAGATAAAGAATCATATGATTTGGGGCGGGGCTACCTTTGATTGACAGGTCACTGACAAGGCGAGCCGTCATCAGGAGAGAAGCAGAGCAATGCGTATCCACGGCAACGAGTCAATAAAGTTATATATAACGTTATATAGATAGAAAAGAGGACGTTTACCGATTTGGTCTCATAACTTTGACCCTTTCACTGTATTTTCACTTAATGACAGTTTATTTGAACGTTTTGTTCAGTAAAAATGTCTATTTCAGCGTTTGGTTGGACTAACAGACACTCCAAGGAGTCGCTGCTCAGTTTTCTGAGGTAAGAAAGATACATTTTGTTTTTGTTTTTTTGCTAGCCAAAACTAACATCCCAGCTAATGCTCCAGTTAATGCTAACATGAATTAGCAGCGGCTTCTCTCAGTCAGGTTGAGGTGTAGAGAGGCTGTAGTCAGTGATCAGATCCCTCTCCTCCTCCACAGTCCAAATATGGTCTGCTTCCTGTATCGGAAACAAGGTGGCGACGCAAGATGGCGACGAGTGTAACGCTGAACTCGAGGCTTCCAACGGGCCACAAACCAATGGATGACGTCACGGTGACTACGTCCATTATTTATATACAGTCTATGATTACGATCCATATTTCCATTTATTGTTTGGTGGCTCCCTCTAGTGGCCATAGTGATTATGATGGAAGTGAAGATGTAAATGAGGATATGAAGTATAAAGACACGTCGGTGGGAGGGTAGGTAGATTTAAAAAACAACAACAGGGTTTTAACAACAAGTCAACATTGTTTTTTTAAGCCATGTATGTAATTTAATTTCCATTTGGGCCATATCATATCACGTTTCGCGTCACCACTGTAACTTCCTCTCACTTGGCAGCAGCTGTAACTATCTTTAACTACTCCTCGTAGTTTCTGAGATCCAGGTATTTTCTTTTGTATGCCATATGTACTTCTGTTTCCATTGCAAAACCAGTAATCCTATGTGCCTGAAGACAAGACATAGAGTCAAATGCTTCACAAAAATGTGAAGATATTTTCTAAATTTTTGTTTTCATATCTGAGGATCTTTAATATGATTTAACTGTCAAAATACAATTAACACTATTAGATGCAATCATTTTTCTCCAGCCTACTTTTTGCATAATCTCTTGAAACCTTTCTGCTGCTTTAATTAAAGACACCCTTGTCATTTTTATTTAATGTCATATTCAGTGGCAAGAAAAAGTATATGAACCTCCTTTTCAGATTTGTTCTGTCATTAAATAACTATCTGGCTATTCCCTTAATTAAAAGATATTTAATTAATTTCTCTTACTGCCTTACACAATGTCATCACTTGCAACTTTTCCCGGGATTAAAAAAAATGATAATACATATATGGAAACCTCTTTAGCACTGTAAACAGCTTCCCCATTGTTCTCTTCATTTGTTAATATTTTCTTTTTCTTCGCCCAAAGTTATTTTTTGTCGTTGTTTTCACATTAAGTTTTTCAGGCTCCTGCATGTGGTATCTTAGCAAAGGCCTCGCAGTCCTGACTAGAATTTAAACTGACGCTCCATGGCCTAGTGCATGACTACACAACATGCATTTATAATCATTAACTGGTGAGTCCGCGTGACTGCCGAACAAGTGTACTGCAAAACCAGTAATCCTATGTGCCTGAAGACTAGACATAGACATATGAAAACAAATATTTTGAAAATATCTGCACAAAAATGTCTATACATCTACTGCCAGGTGTGAGGAAGTTAAATTGGTGAGGTAAAACGTGATGCGATATAGCTGAAATGGAAGGGAAATTACTAGAAAAAATTAATCTAATTAATTAGAGGCTTTGTAATTAATTAATCGGAATTAATCGCATTTTAATCGCATATAAATATTTGACCTGAGAACAGTGAGAAGTAATTTTTTTCACATGGATTTTTAATATACCATTGAATAGTGACTGAATACATAAGCTTAAGCAACAAAAATATTGTTTATTTTTGTTCAAGTCCAACAGACCAGTGCACTTTTTGCCATTAAGTGTAGCAATAGCATATTTAGAAATATAGTACATTTCATAAATCCAGGTAGCCTATAGGTAGGTAGACCTTCTGTAAACTAGAATACTTTGGTTTTTTAAGTAAAACACAATCCACGCTAGCTAGCACACTAGCCGCTAGCTGCTATATCTTTAGCATTGAGGTGATACTTGAGGCTGGATGTGCTGCGGTGATATGTAAATTCCTTGTTGCCTAGCAACACAACCATGCTCTTATCGACGCTTCCATCCGTTGGTTTTTAGTAACTAAATGTCCCATCATCCACGGGGCCAACCAAAGGTCTCATCAGCTTCTTCCTTCATGTTCACTGTGGTTTGTTGTTGTCTCAACTCATCAACGCTAGTTGGTGCTCCAGTATAATCGGTCCGCCTGAAACTCATCCAGTGACAAACGTTCCGCGGTGCAAAAATAAGTGCGATTAAAATGCGTACATTTTTTTAACACATTAATTTTTGTGTAATTAATTCATCTTAATTCGCTAGGAGTTACATAAATGGCTTAAAAAATGTTGACATGGGGATTCACTGGGGAACACAACACACAACACGGGCTGACTGGTTAAACCCTGTTTTTTTGTTTTTTTTAATCTACCTACCCACCCACCAACTCTACGTGGACCTTGTTGTTCTTTATACGTTGTATCCTCGTTGCTCATTTATATCTTCGCTTCTATCAAAATTATCAGTTACAGGCCAAAATGGGGTAAGGGTGTCCATAAATGTACCAACTTGCGTATTTTCTCTTTACATATCACTATTCTCAACCTAGGGGTCGGACCCCAATTGGGGTCGCAAGATGATTTCTGGGGGTCGCCAAATCATTTTGGAAGTCAGCTCTGTCTGCACTGTTGTGTTCATGTGTTAATGTGTTTTAGTCTTTTTGGTCATTTAATGGGTTTTTTTGCCCATTTTTTGTTAATTTTGTGTCTTTTTTGGTAATTTTGTGGTCAATTTGTGTCTTTTTGGTGATTTTGTTTTCCTTTTTTTGGTGATTTTGTGTCTTTTTTTTGGGCCATTTTGTCTTTTTGTGGTCATTTTGTTTTGTCAATTTGATTCTTTTTGGGGTAATTTTGTGTCTTTTCTGACAAATCCCAAAGTACCAAGTTACTACTCCAAGGAGTCTCTTGCTTGAAGCTGACTGTTACACACTCAGGAGGTCAGAATGGACCTTTAAACTGATAGCAAAGGACTTAGATTAAAAGTAACAATAAAATATAAAAAATATATATAAATGCACAGACAGAGAGATGTTTTAGTTGTTGTCTGCTTCATTATTTGTCCAAAGTTTGTCGTATCAACTGAGTTTGTATGATCTGAACTGTGAGATTGTGTTCAGTGAGTGTGGGTCATGGACAAGATGCATGTTAAATTGGGGGTCGCGACTCAAAAAGGTTGAACTACTGATCTAGCAGATACAAAGTTGTAAAGCAGTAGTTGCAAAGTCACTTCTCACTCAACTAAAGTAGCCACAAGTGAGCTCCCACAAATCACTATGACGAATTACATGTCCTGAAACTCCCCCTTAACCCTTTTCCTTGCTCTGGAGCTGTCCTCGGTTTGATGAGGCTATAACACAGCAGATAAAGCAATGGTGAATGAACTCAACCCTGACCGGAGGAGTGGCACAAACCACACAATGACACGACAACAAGGCTGTGTGAAGAAAAACAAGAGACTGCGTGGTCAAATATAATTGCAGCAGGTTAAAAATGCACTGCGTGAGCCCTGAACTTATTTCTTGTTTCGCCTTACGTTAGCCTCATGCTGACCTCATACAGTATCCTTGATGTTAATAAAATTGAATTCTGACTGATACATGAATGTTAAGCTACATTAAGCTCATTTAGTCCAATTAATTCTGTACAGTCTTAATTTATTTTTCTAAATATATCCTTTCTTTGTACCACAGCGTGGCTCCATGGAGAATTACCCTTATTTTAAATTTCTTTTGACTCTCACTATCTTTAATTTGATTTTACTGTCAAAACACAATTAACACTCTTAGCTGCCATGCATTTTCTCCACTCTACTTAATTGCATGATCTCTTTATACCCTTCTGCTGCTTCAATTAAAGACACCCTTGTCATTTTTTATATAATGTCATATCTATCTATCTATATATATTGTCAGATTTGTTCTGCCATTTAATAAACATCTGGCTATTCCCTTAATTAAAAGGTATCTAATTAATTTCTCTGACAGCCTTTCACGATGTCATCACTTGCAACTTTTCCTGAACACTCATTAACTTTTTAATTTAATAAATGTTTTTCGTGAAAAAAAAAAAAATCATAACCACTTAAGGACTGAAAACAAAATTATTTTTAAGTTTTCAGGATCCTGCATGTGGTATCTTTACAAAGACCTCGCAGTCCTGACTAGAATTTAAACTGACGATCCATGGCCTAGTGCAGCTATTCTCAACCTTGGGGTCGGGACCCCAATTGGGGTCGCGAGATGATTTCTGGGGGTTGCCAAATCATTTTGGAGGTCAGCTCTGTCTCCACTGTGTTAAAGTGTTCATGTGTTAATGTGTTTTTGGTCACTTAATGTCTTTTTTTGGTCATTTTGTGTTTGTTTTTTTGTCATTTTGTGTCTTTTTTTTGTCATTTTGTGTCTTTTTTTGATCATTTTGTGGTCAATTTGTGTCTTTTTTGGTCATTTTGTTTCCTTTTTTGGTCATTTTCTGTCTTTTTTGGTCATTTTGTGTTTGTCTTTTTTGTCATTTTGTGTCTTTTTTTGGTCATTTTGTGTTAGTTTTTTTTGTCATTTTGTGTCTTTTTTTTGTCATTTTGTGTTTGTTTTTTGTCATTTTGTGTCTTTTTTTGGTCATTTTGTGTCTTTTTTTGATCATTCTGTGGTCAATATTTTGCCTTTTCTGTCATTTTGTTTCCTTTTTTGGTCATTTTATGTCTTTTCTGGTCATTTTCTGTCTTTTTTGGTCATTTTGTTTCCTTTTTTTGGTCATTTTTTTTCTTTTTTGGGTGATCCGAACTGTGCATGTGAGATTCTGTTCAGTGAGTGGGGGTCGCGGACAACATACATGTTAAATTGGGGGTCGCCACTCAAAAAGGTTGAGAACTACTGGCCTAGTGCATGACTACACAACATGCATTTATAATCATTAACTGGTGAGTCCGCGTGGCTGCCGAAACAGTTTGGAGTGTGAACTGTACTGTATCTCTCTCTCACACACAGACAGACAAACACACACACACACACACACACACACACACTGGATCTGACTGATTTTGCCTCCCAGTTATAAATATGCTCACAGCAGAAGATTAGGCGAAGATGGGCTTTCACACATAATAACTGAGATTATCCTGCTGACTCCTCTGACGTCAGAACTTCTGATCTCACAGAAACTTGCATGATTCAACGTGACACCAATCAAAACATCAGGAGAGACAGACACCCACACTCACATTCCCCCTCACTGAAAAACAGATGCCTCAGTCAGCCTCTGCACTTGTAATTACACTCCCCAGGACTTAATTATTCACAGTATCATGTAGCTAAAAACCTGTAGAATTATCTTTATGCCTTCCACTGAGCAAAACTGTCAGTGTCATACTACGTTAATCACTAATAATTTTGGGTTCTATCTTACACCTCACATGAAGCAACACACATCACAGCCACACTGTCATTGCTATTTTCAGACAGACAGAGCCTAAATTGTGTAAGTACTTGCACCCATCTGTGTGCCCATGGGCGTGTTAGTCTTAAAATGAGGTGTGGTGGTCATCTTGAGGCAGCAAAAAGCAATTGTGGCACTGATCACCATAAAACCTGGTCTTAATCTTTCTGCAACCCCACTCCATGTCTCTGATCACTACTTCATCAATTTCTCGCTCCCACTCTCCCGATCGGATTGTCTGTCCCCACCGACAGATACTGTACCGGTCCGCCGCAACATTCGCTCTCTCTCTCTCTCTGGTGGTTCGACTTGACCTTTCTGCAACTTTCGATACTGTTGATCATCATCTCCATCCTTCACCACCTGGGAGTATCTGGCTCTGCCCTCTCTCCACTCAAGTCCTACCTCAAGGACCGCACCTTTCGTGTAACTTGGAGGGGTTCTGTTTCAGAACCCTGTCCATTCACCACCGGGGTCCCTCAAGGCTCTGTCCTTGGTCCGCTCCTTTTTCCGGTGTACACCAACTCCCTTGGCTCCCTCATCCACTCGCATGGCTTCTCCTATCATCGATATGCCGACGACACCCAGCTAATCTTCTCATTTCCCCAGTCTGAAACACAGGCAGCAGCACGTATCTCTGCATGTCTGGCCGACATCTCCCAGTGGATGTCCTCGCACCACCTCAAACTCAACCTGGGAAAGACTGAGCTACTATACCTCCCAGGGAAGGGCTCCCCCACCACTGACCTCCACATCACTGTCCAGAACACAGTGGTTGTCTCCACAGAAACCGCGAAAAACCTTGGTGTGACTCTTGACAACCAACTGTCCCTCAATGCAAACATCACCGAGAAGGCAGCTCAGGTCCTGGTCCAGGTCCTGGTCATCTCACGCCTGGACTACTGCAACTCCCTCATGGCAGGTCTGACTGCCAAAGCCATCCGACCTCTGCAACTCATCCAGAATGCAGCTGCTCGATTGGTCTTCAATCTTCCCAAATTTTCACACACAACATCCCTCCTCTGCTCCCTGCACTGGCTACCAGTGGCTGCACAGATACGCTTCAAGACTCTAGCTCTGGCGTACTCTGCTGCTAACGGTTCAGGTCCTACTTACATCCAGGACCTTGTCAAACTCTACACCCCTGCCCGTCCTCTCCGCTCTGCATCAGCCAAACAGCTGGCGACCCCCACCCTGCGTGGGTCAACCCGCCCCAAAACCACTTCCAGACTTTTCTGTCCTGGCACCCAAATGGTGGAATGAGCTCCCCACCGACATCAGGACCTCAGACAGCCTGGACATCTTCCGCCGCAGGCTGAAGACCTATCTCTTCCAACAATACCTCAGTTACGTCATGGTCGCCTAATTTAATTAAATTTTTATTTTTTAAATGCTCTTCTTCTTCAGTTGGCTCTTAAAAGTTATGCACTTACTTGATTCCTATGGTCTAAGTCTAGCACCATCAGGGTTAATGCACTTATTGTTAGTCGCTTTTGGCAAAATCGTCAGCCAAATGACATGTAGTAATAGTAATGTAATAAAGTCAATGGCGCAGTATTTTCTTGCCATGTGAAGGACGCAAAGGGTTTTCAATTGCAGTTATATCCGTGGGTACCACTGGGTCATAAAAAACACTGACACTGATTGTTTTTCGACAAGTTTAAACACTCTAATCTAGTTAAGGTTTTACTAGTTAATTTCCTGGATCCCTCCCTGGGGTCATGAGATAAATCTGACGGGTTGTGGAATGTTTAACAAGATAACGCCTGATTTTTCTTTAAATTATATTGCCTAGTCATACTTGATATTTTTGTTATCAATGAATCAACTCATTGTTGATTCATTGATAACAAAAATTAAAAAGTATTTCCACCTGTGTATTCAAAGTGCTAAAGACCTACTCCACTACCATGAACATTTGTCCTTAAAGCCGATTGAACAGTGGACACAATGTGCATTAATTCATGACCCGAACTCGTCCCCAACAAATGAACAATTTATTCCTCCCTGTGTAATATATGCTCAGCTGTTTTAAATTGCATGGCCTTTTGTAAGAATTAAATTATATTTTGGTGACCCAGTTTTAAAGATTTATGTCTTCAGAGGAACAAATGTCCTCTGGGCTGAGTACATCACACAGGTCAGGAAAGTCAGAAAGTACTGAGAGTTGGATTATAAAACAAGACCAAGAGACAGAAAACTTTACCGAACTACGGTGGCCCTGAGTGCTCAACTAACTACAACCCCAAGAAAACAGATGAAAACAGATGAGAAAATTCACAAATGTCTTCCCCAATTTGACAACACATGCAAAGTGAGAAAACACAACCAAATACAGAAATGCTCTAAGAGCTCAGCATTTTCCTGAACTGGTTCATACGAAAACTTAACCACACGATGTATGCTACAGAAAATTACGGTTTTATTTTGCATGTGAAAACAGTTGCACAATCGCTGTTTTAAACACATGGTAAACGTTGTAAAGTACTGAAGTTAGGTTTAAGCACCTAAACTACTTAGTTTATGTTAGGAAAAAGGTCGGAGCTTGGATGAAAATACCAAGTTTAGATAAAAACTACCAAACACAGTTTTGTAGGTGACATAGAAATAGATAATAAACATGCTGTATCTATGTACCAACCAGGCGGCAATCTCCGTGTCTGAGCATGGAGGCCAACCAGGAAGTGCCTTAAACCTGCAATCCACCGAAAATTCCAGCAGGGGGTGCTAAGTTTGGCTGCAAAAAAAATCTGTCCATTCATTTCAGTGCAAAATTTGAAAACTTCTGACTTGATTTATTACCTCAGAAATTTTTTTCAGGACAACAATATGGTCTCAATCACTAGTAAAAAATTATCTTCAAGACAATTTGATGTCAATAGTTCTAATAATGGCCCCATTTAGAAGAAAATAGAAGATAAAGAATCGTATTATTTGGGGCGGGGCTACCTTTGATTGACAGGTCACTAACAAGGCGAGCCGTCACCAGGAGAGAAGCAGAACAATGCGTATCCACGGCAACATGTCAATAAAGTTATATATAACGTTATATAGATAGAAAAGAGGACGTTTACCGCTTTGGTCTCATAACTTTGACCCTTTCACTGTATTTTCACTTAATGACAGTTTATTTGAACGTTTTGTTCAGTAAAAATGTCTTGTTCAGTGTTTGGTTGGACTAACAGACACTCCAAGGAGTCGCTGCTCAGTTTTCTGAGGTAAGAAAGATACATTTTGTTTTTGTTTTTTTGCTAGCCAAAACTAACATCCCATCTTTATACGTGCCAAACAAAAAACGTCACTATTGGTCGGAATCAGCCCTCCTGGCTCACGGTTACACCCGTTATCTACAAATTAGTGTGTTACGTTCATCGGTGTAGCTACGACCCTGGTTCCGAAAAAGTTGGGATACTGCTAAAATGTTATAATTTGTAACAATTTGTAATAATTTGCATCAACCTACATTCATTTAAATACAAAGACAAGATATTTAATGTTCAAACTAATAAACTGATTTGTTTTTTATTTATGTTTTACAAAGAATTCCAAATTGGGGATTGGGGTTGTACAAAAAAACTGTGAGAGAAAATAGCCTGAGCTGAGACTGTTTCCAGGGGACACTAAAAGTGATGAACACAGCTGGGACTTAAGAATTTATCTGTAAGCATAGCCTAGTTTTTCTTGTGTGTGTCTGCACTGTATTGCACTAGTAGTCTTCTGTTAAGGCTGATGGAAGCAGCCCAAGCAGGATGGAACACATGCAGACTCGGAGGCAAACAGATTGAGTGAAGATACTTTAATAGTGCACAAAGGGGTTACAGGCTGAGAGCCCAAGAGGTTGGCAGGCAAAGCAGACAGCTACTGGGCAAACAAAACTTCATATGGCTATAAAACAACAAAGATGAACCGACAAAGATCAAGGGAACCAGGCTGGTATAAATAGTGAGTGACTAATTGGGAAGTGGGAATAGGTGAGGAGGAGGTCATGTGACTACAGGGCTAACCAGGGACAGGTGACACTAATCAGGACAAGGGAGGCAATCACATTGGTGGGAGAACAAACAGGGTGATGTGAAACAAGAGAAGTGAAATCAGAAACAACGAAGAACAAAGGAAAAACAGAACTTAGTAGCATAGTATTTGGATCCTTTACGCTGGGCTTACACCAAATGATGTCCCCAGTCCCAGACTAAAAACTGAAAGTCTTTAGTAAATCTAGGAGTCTTAGTCTAAGTGTAAGGTCGTAATCGGCACTGTTTCTTATCAGTCTTTTCCTAGTCTTTGGTTTGCGATCATATCAAACGTGTTTGATATTATCTCAAGTCACAGTGAGGTAACACAATCAACAACCGATAGATGAGCGGTTCCAGACCGGCCAGTAAAACCACTTTGACAGGAAAAAGTTACGTCACAATAATGTTATTAAGCTCAGTCCTAAATACAAATATAGAGATGTAATATCTTTACGGCCACAAGCATGATTTGGGGGGCGCTGTTTCTTAGTAAAGAGAACAGTAAGGAGACCCAGTAAAAATGTATGAATAAATGTATACATAAATAAGTAATAAATGATAAATGAAAGTTGATAGAGCTGATAAGTATAATTATTCTTATTAAACAAATAATAATTAAATAGGACATAAATGTATATCATGAATTATTTTCTAAATTTTCCTTTCCTTTATTCTTCCTTATCTATTCTTCTTGTCTATTTTTACTGTAAAATAGTCACTTTTCATGTCAGAAAAACAGAAACCCTTTTTCAGCTTTGTGAGGGGCATTTTGTGGCGTCTTCTCTTCTTTTCTTTTTTTTTCCCAACACAAACCACTGCACACACAAAAATTGCATGGTAGGTAAAAAATGTTAAAGGAAATCTAGTTGTAGTCTTGTAAATAGGGACCTGAAAGATTCACTGTCTTTGATCTCAGTGTGAGACTAGGCTGGGACTAAAAACTCTAAACTTGTCTTTAGATGTGAGCTGACAGTCTTCCAGGAGTCTTTCAAAATCTTTTCAAAGTCTTCTGGTGTATAGGTAGCATAACTTAAGTAAAAGTGCAGAAGTATCAGCATCAAAATGTAGTTTTGATACTTTTGAAGTATCAAAAGTAAAAGAACTATATTTGGTAACTTCAGGTAATATTTCGAGAAAAAAGTAGCAAATTTACTAGATTAAAGTGGCAAATCTACAAGAAAAAAAGTCGGAGATTTAAGAGAAAAAAGTGGGAAAAAAGCAGCTTTTTTCTCCCAGATTCACCACTTTAACCCTTAATAGGACACTCATTGAAATACTTGCAAATTCCAAATTTCAACTGTAGAGAATATTGGAGGATATTTCATACTGCCAGAATGTGTAAAAAAAACCATATGAAAATATTGAAGACCACTTTTGAGAAAAAAGTTTACGAGATTAAAGTGGCAAATCTACGAGAAAAAAATGTGCAGATTTATGAGATTTAAAGTGGCGAATCTGGGAGAAAAAAGTTGCTTTTTTCCCCACTTTTTTCTCGTGCAGATTTGCCTCTTTAAATCTCTTATATCTGCGACTTTTTTTCTTGTAGGTTTGCCACTTTAATCTAGTAAATTTGCAACTTTTTTCTCCAAATATTATCTGACTCTAACTACCAAATAAAGGGTTAAGTTAAATTCAGCTGATAAAATGATCACAAATTTGCATATGTAATTCAAATGAACTGGTGTGTGCATTATTTCCTGTGCTGGTTGTGTTTTCTGTGCAGCGTTTGGGACGCCAGTTGTCGTCACGTGACCGACATTGATCACTTCGGGGTTGAATGCATGAGCCCATATCTGATTTACTGCATGGGAACTCAAGCCTGAAGTTATGATGAAGCAGACACTCTTTACCGAGGATGATCTCACTTTCCAATAAGACTGCAGGGCCTCACAGAAATCCATATGTGATACCCATCTCCAGAGTCAGTCAGAGCGTTCTGTACTTCAAGGTCAGCCCTTCCTCCTACACCTTGAACACACCACATTTATGTTTAATAGACAGAAACCAACAAGAATAAATCATAACGAGAGATCAGATTTAAGAGAGTCTATTTAGGAAACCATTAAACCTCTGTTCTTCAGCGCTTACCTTAAGGTGTCAATAATCTCTGAAGAAAGTCATGGAGAAGCAGGAATGTATTCCTAAAAGGTGAATTAGACAGCTGGCTGCTTTGATCTGAGTGCTTTGATGAAGTGAGACTTCAGGAGAGTCTAAAATTAGCAGCACAAGCGATTGGTCCTCCAGTTCGCCCGCATGTACTAAACAAACACATACAGGCTTCAAAATGCACTGATATGCATGTGTGTGGATATGATTTACTTTGTAATTGGTTTATAAGTTTCAGGATTTTTTGGAAGAGAGACAAAAAAAAAGGGTTGTTTAAGTCAGTAGTTCTCAACCTTTTTGAGTCGTGACCCCCAATTTAACATGCATGTTGTCCGCGACCCCCGCTCACTGAACAGAATCTCACACGCACAGTTCAGATCACCCAAAAAAGAAAAAATTACCTAAAAAAGGAAACAAAATGACCAAAAAAGGAAACAAAATGACCAAAAAAGACACAAAATGACCCAAAAAACCCCCAAATTAACAAAAACAGAAACAAAATGACCAAAAAAAGGAAACAAAATGACCAAAAAAGACACAAATTGACCACAAAATGATAAAAAAAACACAAATTGACCACAAAATGATCAAAAAAGACACAAAATGACCAAAAAAAGACACAAAATGACCCAAAAAAAACCCAAATTAACAAAAACAGAAACAAAATGACCAAAAAAAGGAAACAAAATGACCAAAAAAGACACAAATTGACCACAAAATGATCAAAAAAGACACAAAATGAGCAGAAAAGACACAAAATGACCAAAAAAGGAAACAAAATGACCAAAAAAGACACAAATTGACCACAAAATGATCAAAAAAAGACACAAAATGAGCAGAAAAGACACAAAATGACCAAAAAAAGACACAAAATTAACAAAATTAACAAAAACAGAAACAAAATGACCAAAAAAAGGAAACGAAATGACCAAAAAAGACACAAATTGACCACAAAATGACAAAAAAAACCCACAAAAAAGGACACAGAATGACCACATAACGCACAAAATGACAAAAAGACATTAAGTGACCAAAAACACATTAACACATGAACACTTTAACACATTGGCGACAGAGCTGACTTCCAAAATGATTTGGCGACTCCCAGAAATCATCTCGCGACCCCAATTGGGGTCCCGACCCCAAGGTTGAGAATAGCTGGTTTAAGTCATGGAGCACTTTCCTTTAAAGTTTAACTGGAGTATTTTTATTTTTTACTAATCAGCAGTGAATTATGTTTTGTGAAATGAGCATAATGTCTTTGCAAATTTGCACAGTATGAAAGGACTATGTGGAGGAGTTATGAAGAGAACAGCTGTCTAGGGAATTCACTCAGTAGAAAGTGTTGTTGATAAGTGTAATGCTTTAATTATAATAACCTGGGTTCATTTTCCTGCTGTCTTTTATTGTGGTGAAGTACTTTGTAACGCAAAATATGTTCATTTTTTAAGGCAATATTGCAACTATGATCAGTAAAGAGGACTTAGGCCCGAGATATACTTTCTGTTTAACCACATGGTGGAGTATAACTAAGTACATTTACCTGTACTTAAGTACAATTTTGAGGTATTTGTACTTTACTTGAATATTTAAATTTATGTAACTTTATACTTCTCCACTACATTTTAGAGGTAGATTTTGTAATATATACTCCACTACATTTAGCTAACAGCTTAAGTTACTTTTCAGGTTAAACATCCATTTAAAATGATTACACATTTTTAAGATATTTACAGTATATAAAGTATTTAAAATAAGCTCTACCTTACCAACAGTAAAATTCTGCTTATGTAAATGCTTAAACAACAAAATTTGTGTGTTGTTACCATAGACTGTATATAAATAATGGACGTAGTCACCGTGACGTCACCCGTTGGTTTGTGGCCCGTTGAAAGCCTCGAGTTCATCGTTATACTCGTCGCCATCTTGTTTCCGATACAGGAAGCAGACCATATTTGGACTGTGGAGGAGGAGAGGGATCTGATCACTGACTACAGCCTCTCTACACCTCAACCCGACTGAGAGAAGCTGCTGCTAATTCATGTTAGCATTAACTGGAGCATTAACTGGGTTGTTAGTTTTGGCTAGCAAAAAAACAAAAACAAAATGTTTGTTACTGACCTCATAAAACTGAGCAGCGACTCCTTGGAGTGTCTGTTAGTCCAACCAAACGCTGAACAAGACATTTTTACTGAACAAAACGTTCAAATAAACTGTCATTAAGTGAAAATACAGTGAAAGGGTCAAAGTTATGAGACCAAATCGCTAAACGTCCTCTTTTATATCTATATAACGTTATATATAACTTTATTGACACGTTGCCGTGGATACGCATTGTTCTGCTTCTCTCCTGATGACGGCTCGCCTTGTTAGTGACCTGTCAATCAAAGGTAGCCCCGCCCCAAATCATACGATTCTTTATCTTCTATTTTCTTCTAAATGGGGCCATTATTAGAACTATTGACATCAAATTGTCTTGAAGATGAATTTTTTTTACTAGTGATTGAGACCATAGTGTTGTCCTGAAAAAATGTTTCTGAGGTAATAAATCAAGTGAGAAGTTTTCAAATTTTGCACTGAAATGAATGGGCAGATTTTTTTGCAGCCAAACTTAGCGCCCCCTGCTGGAATTTTTGGTGGATTGCAGGCTTAAGGCACTTCCTGGTTGGCCTCCATGCTCCATGTTCTACCTGTTATATCCTGTCACTACCTTTCAAAATAAAAGCACCCGTTTGACACTGGACGGCACCTTTTCAAAATAAAAGCATCACAACATTGTAAAACACCTAGAACATTTACAAACATGAAAAAACAAGCTATATAATACAAATACACCTTGCTAAAGGTCATTTACAGTTATAAATGGAAAAGTGATTGAAAAAAGTGATTGGAGTATTTACTACTTTTTACTGCTATATTTGACTTACTCCACATTAATTGTAAAACACCTAGAAAATGTACAAACAGGAAAAAACAAGCTAAATACAAATACACAAATAGGAACCTTGCTAAAAGGTCATTTACAGTTATAAATGGAAAAGTGAAATAGTGATTGGAGTATTTACTACTTTTTACTGCTATATTTGAATTACTCCACATTAACAGTCTTATCATAACATGTATTCACATCAGTAGCAGCTCAAAACCAGATAATTTACTGTATTTTACAAAGCGATTAAATTAATATTAAGCAGAATTTAGTTCCGAGTTTTGGTCCGGCCCCCGCAACCTTCGTGGTATTGGTCATGTGGCCCCTCGGGAAAATTAATTGCCCACCCCTGCTCTAAGGAACTGGCTGTTTATTTTGAAGAATCATTGCCCCTTCCGCTTCCCTCTTTTGTGCCAGATATAACATTTTCTCAGCTTTGATTCTGAACACATCTTTAGAGGCTTTCGTGACAAGCGGGACACCAACAGAAGCCTCGTATCTGAATACTTAAACACACTGGAGACTTTTCTAAATGAGGAAGCTCAGAGATTTAGAGTGACTGGATGGGTCAAGCGCTTTAACAGAGTTTTCTCACCTTCTCTCTTACAGTGTGTTATGGAAACATGAGCACCAAGGAGACAAAGCAGCTGGACAGAGTTGAATGCACAACATCTAAGATCCTCTCATGACACTTGGTCCATAAACATGAACAGAGTGATCAGTGATCCATCACTTTCCTCTCACTCCCTCTTCAAATTCCTCAGATGCAGAAACACCTGTTTGAGGCTGCACAACATTTAAACTTCACAAGAGTGATGCTGTCATTAGCACACAAATGGCTAATGTTTGTGCATTAAGCACCTATATGTGCATGTAGATTGCCTTTCTGTGGGATCTATTTGCAGTGGTGGAAAAAGTAACCAATTTAACATGCATGTTGTCCGCGACCCCCGCTCACTGAACAGAGTCACACACGCACAGTTCAGATCACCCAAAAAAGAAACAAAATGACCAAAAAAGACACAAATTGACCACAAAATGATCAAAAAAGACACAAAATGACCAAAAAAAGACACAAAATGACTAAAAAAAGACACAAAATTACCAAAAAAAGAAACAAAATTACCAAAAAAGTCACAAATTGACCACAAAATTATCAAAAAAACCCACAAAATGACCAAAAAACACACAAATTGACCACAAAATGATAAAAAAAGACACAAAATGACCCAAAAAAACCCAAAATTAACAAAAACAGACACAAAATGACCAAAAAAGGAAACAAAATGACCAAAGACACAAAATGATCAAAAAAAGACACAAAATGACCAAAAAAGACACAAATTGACCACAAAATGATCAAAAAAAGACACAAAATGACCAAAAAAGACACAAATTGACCACAAAATGATAAAAAGAAGACACAAAAAAGGACACAAAATGACCAAATAACGCACAAAAGTATTCCAATCTCTTACTTCAGTAAAAGTACCAATACCACACATTGAAATTACCCCACTACAAGTAAAAGTCCTGTATTCAAAACTTACTAAGTACAAAAGTATCACCATCAAAATGTACTTAAAGTAACAAAAGTAAAAGTACTCGTTATGCAGAATGGACCCACTCAGATTGTTTTATGTATTCTTAATATAATATTGCATTATTTGTATTGATGCATTTATGTAACCAGCATTTTAATTTTGTAAAGATTACAGAGAGGGCTCATTTTAACTATTTAATATACTGTTATGAGGTTTCATTTAAAAACAAACGTCTAATCATTTTAAATGTATCGTGTTTTTCATGTTAAATCTTGACCAAAAAGTAACTAAAGCTGGCAGCTAAATACAGCGGAGTAAAAAGTACAATATTTGTCTCAAAATGTAGTGGAGTAGAAGTATAAAGATACCTAAAATAGCAATACTCAAGTAAAGTACAAGTCCCTCAAAATTGTACTTACTTTCAGTACTTGAGTAAATGTACTTAGATACATTCCACCACTGTCTATTTGGATATTTTTTCATATGTATTTTAATAGGAAAACATTGAAAACATTAAGTCTGTTGTTTTTTCATATAATACAATAAGTGATGGATAAACATTACATTAACAAAAGTCCCAACAGAATCGTTTTTATCACCCTCCTCTTTGCCTTAATTGCCTCCTCTGTCAACAACTCTCTCAACTATGTTGACAGTATCAATAAGCAAACAAAATAAGATTAATAAAGGCATGGCAAAGACATAATGGGTGGGTCATGGGTGTTTGTAATGCTATTATTAACAATTATAAGATACTCATGAGGCTTTTATTAATGTTCTTAAGCATTTGCAAACTGTTAACAAGTTTCTTATTAGTGCTTATAAATCTCTTATAGCCTGCTATTAGCTGTATTATAATGCCATTATTAACACTTATATAAGCTTATAAACACACAATAATGTTAATAAGCATCTTGTAAGGACTTATAAGGGCCTTATTACTTGTTAATTAATGGTTATTACATGGACCTTAATATAAAGCGTTACCAAAAAACCTAATTAAATTAAACAGGTAACGGTTTTCTTACAATTTTTTTTTTTTTTTGGGAAAATTATATTTATTGGGTTTTTAGAATTAACATGACACATACATTAATGAGGGTTTACATGCCCACATTGTTAGATAAAAAAAAACAACAGACAAGACAAATTACCACTAAAACAAAGAACAAAACAAGGTAAAACAAAAAAAAAAACAATAGATACAAAAATAAACACACAATAATGTTAATAAGCATCTTGTAAGGACTTACAAGGGCCTTATTACTTGTTAATTAATGAGGACCTTAATATAAAGCGTTACCAAAAAACCTAATTAAATTAAACAGGTAACGGTTTTCTTACAAATTTTTTTGGGGAAAATTATATTTATTGGGTTTTTAGAATTAACATGACACATACATTAATGAGGGTTTACATGCCCACATTCTTAGATAAAAAAACCCAAAACAGACAAGACAAATTACCACTAAAACAAAGAACAAAACAAGGCAAAACAAAAAAAAACAATAGATACAAAAATAATAATAATAATAATAATAATAGTAAAAAAAAAAAAAATTACAACCCTGTATTTCCTATGTAGCTGCTGTGTTGAATATTTAGATGAAAAAAAAAAAAAAAAACAGACAAGACAAATTACCACTAAAACAAAGAACAAAACAAGGTAAAACAAAAAAAACAATAGATACAATAATAATAATAATAATAATAATAATAATAATAATAGAAAAAAAAATTACAAGCCTGTATTTCCTATGTAGCTGCTGTGTTGAATATGTTTTCTTACAAATTTGCTATAAATTCACTCAGAGCAGTTTCACTGATCTAACTCTGACACCTTACCGTGCCAACCAAGTGCCCTCCCTCCCAAAAGCATCTTCAGGCTGAAATGATCTTATCCCTTTAGATTTAGATCATCTCTGGCTTAAGATGCTTTTGGGGAAAAAGGGAGCAGGTCATGTGATCTCCTCTTGCTCCCACTTTCCCCCAGTGGTGGAATGACTTGATAATTGCAGTCACAATATAAATGTCACAATTGCTTCTGGGATTTATAACACACACATGGACGAGGGAATGTGTAACAGAGTGGAATTGGGAAGGTTGTGTTCATTGGGTTTCTTTATGAGCCAAGTGAAGGGGATTAGCCCATGACACTGTGTCTGATATGAGGTCTGACAGAGGTTATTAAGAGGGGAATACACTGACCCTCAAATTCAGCAGCCATCCACTCATCCCTTTACCTTTTCACTTCTAAGGCACTTAACACAGTGATGTGATGGATCAAGGATGGACTGAAGAAGTACACTTTCACATTTCACGGCTGATTACTTTTAAGCTTTACAGGTTTTACGTTAGAAAGAGTGCTCTGAAACCACATGAACATGAACGATGTCTTATGTGAGCGACTGTATAGAACATACAGTAACACTTAATGTACCATAGATGTGCCTATAGATGTCAATCACTCCTGCTTGTATTGGTGTCTTCTGTCATCTTTTGCAGTAGCAGTTTTTTTTGTAACGCTTTATATTAAAGTCCTTGTAATAACCATTAATTAACAAGTAATAAGGCCCTTGTAAGTCCTTACAACAGGGGTGTCAAACTCAAATTTGGCCCGCAGTGTAATTTTATTTGGCCCGCGAGGCAATACCAAATTATTATATAATTATTGTACTATAAAAGCTGACCCGCTGGTATTATACGGCGCATTTACCGCTAATACTACAAATCCCACAATGCCCTGCTGTTGTTTTGGCGCGTCAATCAGGACAGGACCCAGAAACGCTCCTCTGTGACAGTCGTCATAGCAACCTCAAGCTAGAGCTGTCTCCCAGCTACCCCTTCCCAAAAATGGAGAAAAGAAAGGCAGAATTTATTAACCTGTTGAAAAAGTTTATTTTGATATTTAAATCAGAAGGATGCAAATAGAAAAGAGGCATACGATTTTTATTTAATTTTTATTTAATAAATTAATGACATTGATGCTTGTTACAGCTACAAGAGTAGCCATTAGCGTATCAATGCTAACTCAAAATTGTGGTCACAACATTAGCTGACATTTCATAGCGGCGTTACAATCGTGCCAGATAAATTCAGAGTTGAGCAAACTCAAAAACAAAACTTAAAATATTTAGTTTAATTGTCCAACTTAAAATTTTATCGAAGTTTGTTGCCTTGAAATTTTGAGTTCACCCAACTTTTCTTTTTTTGCAGTGTTGATCTTCTACACTCTTTTACTGGCCAGTCAAACAGACATGGCTGCCAAACAGAAAGCTCAAAATTACCATCACATAAAGATGGTTTCATGTAATTTCCAACCACAGATTTCTTTTAACAGCTGCTTGCACACAATTGTGACTGAGAAAACCTGCCAAAAATAATAACAAGCAACAGATAAGCTGTCTTCGTCTTCTTCATATTGTGTGACAGTTGATTCAATTCCAAGGTCAAAACGTCCCCTGAGCCTCCATTTAAGAACTGGAAATATGACGATCAACCAGCCACCAATAATATAGCACTTATTGGAAAATGATGGGTATATGATTACAGAATGGGCTGCTATTATCGGCTCATTATCCCTCAATCTGCTAGATGGCAGACTCATGCTTGATCCAAATTACACGTGCCTGTAAGCACAGACATCAATTTCAGTCTTGAACACGAGATGAAACTGAAACTGTGAAAACAGTCAACATGGAAACAGTTAACAGGGCTAAAACAAGGACACTGCAAGAGTATTTCTTTATAAATTGTATAATAAATATTGTATTTTAGCAGTGGTGGAAAATGTATTCAGATCTCTTACTTAAGTACATTCAAAACTTACTTCAGTGAACGTACAAAAGTATCAGCATCAAAATGTACTTAAAGCATCAAAAGTAAAAGTACTGTGCAGTATGGACCAACTTACAGTGTTATATTCTACATATTTCAAATATATTATTAGATGATTATTGATGCATTTCAATTTTCTCAAGGTAAAGCTCATTTTAACTACTTATTATACTGTTATGAGCTTAGAAAAAAAAGAAAAGAAAACATGTAATCACTATAAATTTATGATGTTTTTCTTATGTTATATGTCGTGAAAAGTAGTTGGCAGCAAAATGTAGTGAAGTAGAAGAATAAAGTTGCATGAAATATAAATACTCAAGTAAAGTTCATTAATTCATTCATTATCTCTAACTGCTTTATCTGGCAAAGAACTATATTTGGTAACTTCAGGTAATATTTTGAGAAAAAAGTTGCAAATTTACTAGATTAAAGTGGCAAATCTACAAGAAAAAAAGTTGCAGATTTAAGAAATTTAAAGTGGCAAATCTGTGCGAAAAAAGTCGCAGATTTACGAGAAAAAAGTGGAAAAACACAACTTTTTTCTCCCAGATTCACCACTATAACCCTTAGGGCACTCATTGAAATACTTGCAAATTCCAATTCCAATTTTAACCCTAGAGAATATTGGAGGATAATACAGACTGTCAGAATGTGTAAAAAAAACCATACGGAAATAATATTTTGAGAAAAAAGTTTACGAGATTAAAGTGGCAAATCTACAAGAAAAAAAATGTGCAGATTTATGAGATTTAAAGTGGTGAATCTGGGAGAAAAAAGTTGCTTTTTTCTCATAAATCTGCGACTTTTTTCACACAGATTTTCCACTTTAAATCTCTTAAATCTGCGACTTTTTTTTCTTGTAGATTGGTCAACAGTTTAATACATAGATGTCTTAAAAGAACTACATGGTTGAAGAAGGCCCTGCAGTTATTTCACGTTGCTCACTGTGTGTATACCGTATCACATTTTTTCAGTAATCCAGGGATTTTTAAGGTTTAGAGCCCAATTATTCACATTAGATTCTTCCTCTGGCTGAGCTTGCTGACTTCCTGCTGGCTCGTCACACACACACAAACACACACACAAACACATTGTTCTTTCTTTTTTTTTTTTTTTAGACGATATGCCTCAAATTCTTATGATAAAAAATATTAACCCATAAGAGCCCAGACCCAGTAATCCTAAAAGGAAAAATTATGGGGGATATACCACAGACCATGTGGACCACATAGAACACATTTATGATGGTTTTTAAAAATTCTACCTATAATCGTCAAAGATCTGAGATGTGACATAAACAATACATTGGGCGTTTATGGTATTTATGTTTCTGATATTTCTTATTTTGAAATTAAAAAAAAAATAGCCACATTTTCTGCTTACAGAAACAAAAATTTGCCTTTTTATTTGCATCTCCACAACATATATGAAAATTGTGACTTTAATTTATTCAGGAAATATTGTCAGAACAAGTTAAATGCAATACAGGACATTAACGGATTAGAATTGTTAAATGGGTTTAAACTTAGTCTAGTCACAAAAAATACGCTTTTTTTAAAAATGAGCTACTTTTTCCACATTTCTACACTGAAAAAAGAACCAACTTAATTGAATTGTTTCACTTGGTAACACCTAAATTAATTAAGTTCTTTCAAATTAATTTAAAATCAGTTGTGTTAATCTTACTTATTAAATTAATTTGAAAGAACTTAATTCATTTAGGTGTTACCAAATGAAACAATTCAATTAAGTTGGTTCAACTATTTTCTTTTTTCAGTGTATTTGCAGTCACACATATTTTGGAGAAGTTACTTCCTGTCACAGTCACATTTGCTCGCTTTGGGATGTAATCAGTTAATGTGAAGCATAAAGCTGAATATGGGAGATTATAGAAGATTTAAAGTGTTTGTTACCATGGGTTCTTATGGGTTAATATACAGGTTTTAATGATCGTGGTAAAGTTCTATTTTCAGCTGTTTCTTTTGTAATAATTAAGTTTTGGGGGAAAGTCTATTTTTGGTCAGAGTGATTCACTTGAACTGCAATTATGATCAAATTTTCTTTAAAAAAAAAACTAAAAAAACAAACAGTTCCCATAAGGTTAGGTTAAAGCACCACTCTGAGGGCACAGTCACACATGAGGGAATTTATTCCAGTAACTGAGACAATATTCTCCGGTCATAGTTCACCAAAGTTGAACTCCATGTGATGTGAAAACTTTCCTTTTCACTCGGCTAGAATGAAGTTGAATGGGAGGAGAATATTCAACAGTGTTACTTTTGTGGATTTGTGACTGTGTCTTTAATCTATGCACAGATCTATTCAATTTCAGGATATCATCACAAAGAACCCCCCAAAGTACTGGTTAGTGATGAGCTAACCTATTTATTTATTAATTAATTTATTTACTTACTCACCTACAATAATACACTATATTCATGCAGCACCTGTTTAAACACAATTACAAAGGGCTTCATATTGAGTCGTTAAAAAAGGAATAAAAAATTAAATAAAAAAAGTCAGACAATCACAGTTAAAATGGAAATAAAATTTAAAAAAGTAAGATAAAAAATAGATAAGACATGTTGGAAATACATGTTATATGCTCACATTAATTAAAGAAAAAAAATGTACAGTGCTTAAAAATTTTATTAGACCACCGGTTTATGCCACAGCTGTCCTAAAAAGAAATGTATGTATTCTTGTTTTAATGACAGGTGGTCTAATACATTTGTTAAGAATTGTATATAATACTGGGAATTTTTTTTTTGAGAAGTGGTTTAACCCTTTATCAGGCAAAGAACTAAATTTGGTAACTTCAGGTAATATTTCAAAAAAAAAGTTGCAAATTCACTAGATCAAAGTGGCAAATCTACAAGAAAAAAAGTTGCAGATTTAAGAGATTTAAAGTGGCAAATCTACAGGAAAAAGATGTGCAGATTTATGAGATTTAAAGTGGTGAATCTGGGAGAAAAAAGCTGCTTTTTTCCCCTCTTTTTTCTCGTAAATCTGCACTTTTTTGCTGCAGATTTGCCATTCGTATCGGTTTATCTTTCACAGCCCTAATACTGACCTTGTTGTGTGTTACTGTAGGCGTACTCTTAATCATCACATCTAATGTTTATTTCACAAGGAGAGTTTAAATGTTAACCCAGTTAATCATTTCATATATATTCTTTAATAAGTAACTGGTTGCGATTAAGCACTGAAAATAACACACTTACTGTTGTCAGTAGTTGAATTGATCACTTCATCGGGCTAGTTAAGATTTAGTGAGAGCTCTGAGCTCCAAACCGGCAATAATCAATACTGTTATAAATTCCCTTTGTGACCAGCAAATACACCCTATTAATCTGCTAATTTGATTATATTGATATTGTTGATTTAAACAGGTTAATAATTATATTTAGGCACTTTTTAGTTCAGTCTGTTTGAGTCGGGCAGTTTACAGGGCAGCTCTGTTTACGTTCGGGGGCCTTAGAATCAGCATGTGTTGAATAATGTGTGTGTACTGACCTGCTGCTGAAAAAGTTTAAGATAAAGGCTACGTTCACACGAGGACGGTCTGAACAGAAGACGCAAAAGTGGCGTCACGTCTTCACTTTTTATTCCTCGTTTAGACGAGCATTTTCGGGAGGAAATCTGCTGCATACGGTGACGCAAAAGTGTGTGAAATTGGATTGTATGCAGCCAGGCGGCATCACTTAAAGCCATAAGAGCATCTTTGGGCATGCAGAAGTTTTCACGCCACACATTTCCATCAGCTACTCCTTCCACAAAGTTCTCCACCATCACTAGATCTCCCAGGTCTCCTCCAAAGCCGTCTGGCTCACCTCCGACCAATTGGTGCATCCAAAATGTGATAGAGGTAATTACAGATCCTTCTCTGTTCACTAATACTATCTGTACATATCCTGTACATTTGGTGGAAAGACTCCTGTAAGTTTATTAGAGCTGCCAGAGCAGCTTGAAGGTCCGACGCATGGAAATAATCCCACGTTTGTTTATTTCCTGTACTGGAGCATGTATGTGACGTAAACACATACGTGACGTGAGCAGATCAGATCAGAGTTTTGTGTCTTGTCAGTGTAGACGACACGCTACGGAGGAGCGGATTTAACTTTTCCACTTTGGAGGGTCGTTTCAGATTTTTGCGTTTTTAAGCCCCCAAAACGCCGTCACCGTCTAAACGAAAGGCACTTCCGATAAAATATTTTGTCGTTTTTACCCGCGAGCGTCCTCGTGTAAACGGGGCCAAAGAAGTTAAAGTCAAAACGGTGCCCTTATTCCCTAACCGGAGTACGCTCACGGGTGAAGAGTCCCAGCACAACACTTTCCCCCTATAGTTCTTTAATCAATACAGTTTGCAGTGTTTAACGTGCCACAGTGATCACTAAAACATGTGCATTAGTTCCCACCAAATTAGTATTCAGCGCTACATGATGAAATACTGTAACCTTTGCTGTCATAATAATAAAGTTAATCAGTGCATCTAAAATGTATTAACATATCACATAGCAGTACGAGTAGCGGTGCACACATACGTGTCATTAACACTAATGAGGCTGACAGCAGATGTGCGGCGCCACATGGGAAAATCTCTCTTCCGCATCTTTTCTGTCCGCCAGTACATCCTGTCAGCGTGCTGCTGTGCTGCCTGCCAGCGGACCAGAGGACTCTTCCTCCTCTTCTTCTGCTCCCAGCAGCCTTCAGAGCTTTGGACTCCTCCGACCGGTTGCCGCTGTAATTGCAAGCCAAAGCCGTTGTCACGTTTTCCCCAGTGACTCACTGTCTGCCATCGGTAAATGCTCCGTGTCTCTGCTCTCTGCCTCAACCGGCCATCCAAACTCCACCCAGGGACGCGTTGTGAGGCGTGATCAATAGGTCACACTTGAGAGAGGCTTTCCCTGTTTCGCTGCTGTCTCCTCCATGCTGGCAGATTGACTCAAAACAGACAAATACCCTTTGCTAGTTCTGAGAGATTTCTCTTTCTAGTGGCATATCTGTCTTGATCTGTTCTCTCTTGTGTCCCTGTCCCAGTTTCCACTTTCTCCTCCCTCCTCTGTTTTTTTCCTTCCTCGGCTTGTTTCTAAGTGACAAGCCGAGATTGAACGGAGCTTACAAGCATTATCCTGAAGCTGTTCTCTGTCTGTGCTTTTTCTTTGTTGAAATAACTTTTCAAAAAGGTAAACAAGAGACAGTGTGAGTAATTGAAAGAGAGCGCTGCGAAAATCGATGTCAAGGCCACAGAACAGAAGGAAGTTAACCAGAGAACTGCACTGGTAGTGGTTATTGATTAAGAACATTATGCTTGGGCTCAGCACTTTTGCAGCACATTAGCCTAAGTTTAACTTTAGAGTAAATGTCTATTGCTCTTATAAAGTCTTTTCTTTAATGAGGGGTAGCATTGAGCAATATCATATTCCTTTATATTAAAAAGGCAAAAAGGATCAAAGCCGGAATGACCCGAAAATAGATCTGAACAAACTGAGGCAGTTAGTCACACAAGCCAGGGAAATGAGGAAAAAGCAATGATTTGTCAAATTAACAAGATGTTATAAATTCAGACAGGTGTTTGAGGAATTTCTGTTTCATTTTATTTACTTGCTGACACTGTGTGGGAGGATGTATCACAGCTTGTGCTTGCCATGTTGGACCGGTGCATTTGGCAACAAGCAGAGAACAGTGGGAGCATCACAGGCAGCTATCTGAGAGGTCTGAGGGAACAGACAGAAACCATGCTGGGGGAAATTAGCAGAAGGTTTTTCATTGCTGTTACTGAATGGCACGTTAAGTCGAACTCTGTCGGGTTAAAGGAGGAGGTGGTTATATCAGAGACGAGACGGTTAAAGCAGCCTTGACTCCTTCTTCTCAAAGTAGGTCACGCAATCCTCAGGAGAGAGGCAGAGAAGCAGGTGGATCGTGATGACGAGAGGAAAATAAACACAAGGTTTCTAGTGTTTCAGGACAGGAGATTGGATTTGACAATGGCAGGTAGATTTAAGGACTGATGGATGAGAAGATGGAGGAAACCAAAGGGGTCATGGACATGTGTCATCTGTGACAATTTCTCTCACTCGCTTCTTAGATTTCAAGCTTCGACGCAGTTTTTAAAAAGTTTTATTTTGGTGACATGACAACAATCTGATCAAAGGTTTTGGGTCTGATATGTCTTTCATTTTTATGTTGATTTTATGTTGATTTTATGATTTTTTTTGTTTTTATTGTATTCATGCATATTTTATTTTGTGCGGGCAGTACATTTTACATTTTATTTTATTTATTTTTTATCCCATTTTTAATTTATTTTATCTTATTGCATCTTTGGCCTAAAACAGTGATTTAAGTTGGTAAAACTTGGAAATATAAATTATTGACATTTAGGGCAATAATGTTAGTTAGCACAACAAAGGAAGCCAGTTGTCTGCTCAAAAACAAGTTGGTGAGTTGTTGTTACTTATATCTTTAAGTTGGGGTTCAAAACAAGGGACAATAGTTCTGATAACTCTTATTCATTTGTTGTGAAATTCGGTCATTAGCGAAAGCTAGCGGCTACCTATGCTAGCGGCTAACTGATGCTAGCGGCTAAATGATGCTAGCGGCTAACTGATGCTAGCGGCTAACTGAAGCTAGCGCCTAACTGAAGCTAGCGCCTAACTGATGCTAGCGGCACTGCTTGTTACAGCTACAAGAGTAGCCATTAGCGTATCAATGCTAACTCAAAATTGTGGTCACACCATTAGCTGACATTTCATAGCGGCGTTAAAATCATGCCAGAGAAATTCAGAGTTGAGCAAACTCAAAAACAAAACTTAAAATATTTAGTTTAATTGTCCAACTGAAAATGTTATCGAAGTTTGTTGCCTTGAAATTTTGAGTTCACCCAACTTTTCTTTTTTTGCAGTGTATTGTTTACTACATCTCTTTGTATTATGTTATGTATTTATTGTTTGTGCAGCACTTTGGAAACCTTGTGTTTGCTAAAATTGTGCTCTATAAATAAAGTGGATTGGATTGGATTGGATTCATTTGTTTGCTAGATTTGGTGCATCTCTGCCATAAGTTAGCAAGCTGTCTTTAACATGTAGCACATACACATACAGGACTGGGAGAAGGGGCTCACAGAGCAGGCTGTAGACTTGTTAACCAGTTATTTAATTTGAAATTTATGACATTTTTCCAATTTTGTTGTTTTTTTCCATTCCTCATCACACAAACTTTTTTCCTCTTTTAGCATGAAACATGTTTTGCTGTGTGCAGACCTACAGCATATGTCAAAATAGAGATCAAAAACAAAAACAACGATGAGAAATATACATTATGTGCCTAATTTACACAAACTGATGACATATAGACACTTGTTCTGGACCCCTTGGCGTCACTTTTTCACACACTCGCTATATCGAAACATCGAACTATGATGCTCCACTTCAGAAACGTGTGAAACACGCGGTTGATGTTGTGGAGTCAAATAAAACAACGGCAATGTTTAGGCAACAAAGCTACTGGGTTAAGTAAGGAAAAGATGATGGTTTTGGGTTAAAATAAGTACATATATTGCATTATGTAGCCTACATCATTTAAATAGTTTTTTTCTAGTTTTTACTAATCCTCCCTGTCCTCCGACCCTTTCTTGCTCTTTAAAGTGTGTCACATCCATTTGGAGCACTTGCAACCACTAATATTGCAGCTGATTGGTTTATATTGTAATTAGTGGTGCATCCATAAGACACAACTACACTGCAAAAAAAGAAAAGTTGGGTGAACTCAAAATTTCAAGGCAACAAACTTTGATAAAATTTTAAGTTGGACAAGTAAACTAAATATTTTAAGTTTTGTTTTTGAGTTTGCTCAACTCTGAATTTATCTGGCACGATTGTAACGCCGCTATGAAATGTCAGCTCATGTTGTGACCACAATTTTGAGTTAGCATTGATACGCTAATGGCTACTCTTGTAGCTGTAACAAGCAGCGCCGCTAGCGTCAGTTAGCCGCTAGCATCCGTTAGCCGCTAGCTTTCGCTAATGACCAAATTTCACAACAAAGAAATAAGAGTTAGCAGAACTATTTTCCCTTGTTTTGAACCCCAACTTAAAGATATAAGTAACAACAACTCACCAACTTGTTTTTGAGCAGACAACTGGCTTCCTTTGTTGTGCTAACTTACATTATTGCCCTAAATGTCAGTAATTTACATTTCCAAGTTTTACCAAATTAAATCACTGTTTTAGGCCAAAAAAATCAAGTTGGCTTTTTTGCAGTGTAGTAGCTTTCTATTAGAAAACATTCTCAACTTCTTAACGCAGCAGCTGAGTAAGTTAAGCTGTTGAAAGTGAAAGTATTGAAATGGACTAAAATGGACTACATTAAAATATAATGTACGCATTTATTTCCTGTCATTATGCTGAAGTACCAGACACGGAGGGCTGTGACAAAGCGTCTATATATAAATACCTGGGAATGAGAACAGACTGTTTATACTGGCTTCAACTTTGTCATTGATTAGCATGAGTAGACACACACACACACACACACACACACCATTTAAAACTCTGAGTAGTTTGTCTGGTTGCACTCATCAGTAAAGACCTGTGCACATCCGGCCTGTGGATGCTCAGGGAACAACCTGCTGTAAATCCCTCCGCTGCACATCCTTTGTTTCAAAACCGATCATTCTTTGAACTGCACTGATGTCATTTCCCTCAGGAGACCTGATTTCAGCATGAAAACACGGCGAGAAGAAGTGGTTCCCACGCCTCGGCCTTTCAATCACTAATCCTCATCAGACAGCTCTAGATAGTGGGAGTGTGTGTGGTCTATTGTACTAGTGTGCATATGTGTGCGTGTGTGTGTAGGAGGAGGATGGTCCACAGAACGCTAACCTAGATTATGCTTACTCAATCAAGTGATGAGGGGGCTTAACCATTGATGGCTCTTCATCTAATTTAGGCGTACTTAATTCAGGCTTGGAAATGTCACGGCGCCTCTAGAAAACATTTCAAAATAGAACAACCAAACCAACTTTGCAAACTGTAAAATAAAGTCTGAGTTGGTTGAGGAAACTGGAAAAGTAAGTGATGAAAGAAGAACCAACAGATTCTGTGCTTATTTCCATTCATTTGTTGGGCAAGTTTTGAGCGAATTTCTGAAATTTAATTTGACTGTACAGACTTTTTCGCTCTTTAGTACGTTTTTCCTTTTTGAAGCAATTAATATTGCAATGGAATGGTTTACACTGAAATTAGTTGAAAGCCTGGTGCATCTAATAAAGGAGTTAAAGCAGGGGTGCGCAAAGTTTTGATGATAGAGTAAAACTTTAGGGAGCCAGCATGTGATTTAGGGCCACACAGAAAATACAGAGTTGCGATATTTGCACCGAAATCTCCAACTTTACTGAACAGAACTAGAAAGTTGCCAATATGCAACTAGTAGCTTTCTATAAGAAGACAAACTTAACTTCTTAACGCAGCAGCCAGGTAACATACTCTTCTAGAAAACATTTCAAAATAGAACAATCAAACCAACTTTGCACACTATAAAATAAAGTCTGAGTTGGTTGAGAAACTGGAAAAGTAAGAGATGAAAGACATACCAACAGATTCAGTGCTAATTTCCATTAAATTGTTGGGCAAGTTTTGAGCGAATTTCTGAAATTCAATTGTTTGACTCATCCATCTACCCTGTCCTCCTCCCTGTACGGACTTTCTCGCTCTTCATAGTACGTAACATCCTTTTGGAGCACTTGCAACTATTAATATTGCAGTGGATTGGTTTACATGGTAACTAGTTGAAAGCCTGGTGCATGGCACAATACCAAAGCAGGAATTCTCAAAGTTTTGATGATAGAGTGAAAATTTAGGGAAGCCAGCATATGATCGAGGGCCACACAGAGAAGAGTTGCAATTTTCCCACCAAAATCTCTAACTTACTGAACAGAACTAGCACTGATGAGAAAGCTGCAAAGATGCAACTAGTAGCTTTCTATAAGAAAACATTCTTAACTTCTTAACACAGCAGCTGACTATTGTATTCTTCTAGAAAACATTTCAAAATAAATAAAATAAAGTCTTAGTTGGCTGAGAAAATTGGAAAAGTAAGAGATGAAAGAAGAACCAACAGATTCAGTGCTAATTTCCATTAAATTGTTGGGCAAGTTTTGAGTGAATTTCTGAAAATCAGTTGTTTGACTCATCCATCTACCCTGTCCTCCTCCCTGCACGGACTTTCTCGCTCTTTATAGTACATTTACATTGTAATTAGTTGGAAGCCTGGTGCATCTCATAAAGAAGCCAAAGCAGGGGTGCTCAAAGTTTTGATGATAGAGTACAACTTTAGGGAGCCAGCATATGATTTAGGGCCACACAGAAAATACAGAGTTGCGATTTTTCCACCAAAATTGTTGAGAAACTTGCCAAGATGCATGCACTGTAAAACCCAATTTGTTGTTTCAACTTAAATATTTGAGTGTCCATGCTGCAAAAGAATTTTATGTCAAGACAACAAAGACAATCAAGTTAACTCAAATGAATCCTGCAGTTTGACTCAATATTTTAAGTTATAATGACCTTTTGCACAAATCTTTGTTGTATTGAAAAGGAAAAATTAGTTAATAACAAACAAGCAACATTGGGTTTTACAGAAGACATACTTAACTTCTTAATGTAGCAGCTGGGTAACAGACTCTTCTAGAAAACATCTCAAAGTAGAACAACCAAACCAACTTTGCAAACTATGAAATAAAGTGAAGTAAACTGTAAAGCGTCTTCGAGTACCTTGTAAAGCGCTCTATAAATAAAATGTATTATTATTATTAATAAAGTCTGAGCTGGCTGAGAAAATTGAAAGAGTAGGAGATATGAAAGAAGAACCAACAGATTATGTGCTTTTTTCTATTTTCATTATAACGTTATAAATTCATTTCAACTCAACCCAAGGATGTTTTTGTCACGACAGCCCCTCACTATGTGGTGAAGTGGAGGCATGTTACAGTGAGCGGCAGCATGAATGAAAGAAAGAAGAAAGTGTTGTGACACCAAAGTGTTTTTGAACAATCTGTCCTCGTCAGCCTTTATTACATCTTCATTTTTTTCAGTCTTTTTGTTACGCCAAGTTGTCCACATCAGCCCAGAATGTTTTTTTTTCTTTTTTTTGTGGTGTTTCCAGTTGAAAATACATGGATGGAAATGTTCCTATTTATTTGAAGAGATGTGCATAATGAGGAAAATGAGAAACCAAGGCCGGAACAGTTTCTGTGTTTATGTTTATGAGAGAACAGCGTCGCATGTATCCTCCAAAGTACATGACACGCTGACACAGTCTGATGATAAAACCACTCAGTACAACGCTTGCTACATGCAGCACAGTAACCCTCTGACATGCACCATTGTAATAATTTCACTACTCGAACACAATATGCAATCTGTAGTCCTTTTATATATGTTGAAAACCTGACACACAAACAAAAACAGAACACTTGAAAGAGAGCCTCGTGATCACAAAACCAGGGCATCTTTTCTGTTTAATCAATGAGACACTTTAAATAAAACCAGTTGTGTTTTCATAGCTTTAAAGTAAAAGAATATTGTGATGAGCTCAGTTAAGGAAACACTAGTGGATATTAAATGGAAAGGGATAAGAAACAAAAACATACAGAATTTTTTAAAAAAATGTTACGCTTGAAATTTTACTTTTACACTGCAAAAAAAGAAAAATTTCAAGGCAACAAACTTCGATAAAATTTTAAGTTGGACAGTTAAACTAAATATTTTAAGTTTTGTTTTTGAGTTTGCTTAACTCTGAATTCAGATTTTTGAACTTATAATTTTACATTGTAATAACTTTTAATCCTTACTTCTGCTAACTTCTGCAATGTGTTGAATTGGCATGATTGTAACGCTGCTATGAAATGTCAGCTAATGTTGCGACCACAATTTTGAGTTAGCATTGATACGCTAATGGCTACTCTTGTAGCTGTAACAAGCAGCGCCGCTAGCATCAGTTAGCTGCTAGCATCAGTTAGCCGCTAGCATCAGGTAGCCGCTTGCATCAGTTAGCCGCTAGCATCAGTTAGCCGCTAGCTTTCGCTAATGACCAAATTTCACAACAAAGAAATAAGAGTTATCAGAACTATTGTCCCTTGTTGTGAACCCCAACTTAAAGATAGAAGTAACAACAATTCACCAACTTGTTTTTGAGCAGACAACTGGTTTCCTTTGTTGTGCTAACTTACATTATTGCCCTAAATGTCAATAATTTATATTTCCAAGTTTTACCAACTTAAATCACTGTTTTAGGCCAAAAAATACAAGTTGGCTTGTTTGCAGTGTACATGGATTCTTGTATTACTGAAGTTTTAATTAGCCATACTGTTAACAACTGAACATGTCTGATGCCTGTGCCCCCCAGTTGTGGGGGAGGAATGGGACTCTTTGGCAGACAGCGAGGCACACTGCTGCTGCACAACAAAAAAGGCATTGATTCATGGTAAATAAACAGCCTCGCTGATCCATTATGACCGGTCACACTCGTACATAATTTCCATTTCCAATGAGGGGACTTTATTGTATGAATGAGGCTGATGACGCATCTGATTACTGATACCCAATGCGGAAGACGCTTCTCCGTCTGCTTTGGTAAACATAAACAATGTGACCCTGAAGGAAGGTGTAATGAATGCACTCTATACATCATCAGAAAAATACAGCAGGAAAGAAAACAACAGAAAACAATCTGGATTAAATTAATGTAAATTAATCAGGACGGTTTCTGACTTAATTTCTTCTGTCGAGGCTGTTCTCATCCACAGATAATTGTTCTTTGCATGCATTATTTATGGTAAAATCTTGATCAAGACTGATCAGTGTGTCGACCCCCAAAGAGACAAACAAAAAGAAAATTCCCAACTGGTCACGCACGGATACTTGCCCAAAACCACTTGGATGCCATTTTTATTGCAAGGTACCCCTTTACCATCAGTTTTGGGCATATGCAGGGTAGACTGACAAACTTCCACACTTAGTTAATTCACATAAAACTAAGAAAAGTTGGGTGAACTCAAAATTTCAAGGCAACAAACTTCGATACAATTTTAAGTTGGACAATTAAACTAAAGTTTTGTTTTTGAGTTTGCTCAACTCTGAATTCAGATTTTTGTCAACTCAACTGTAAGTTTTACTAACTTATAATTTCACATTGTAATAACTTTTAATCCTTACTTCTGCTAACTTCTGCAATGTGCTGAATTGGCACAATTGTAAAGCTGCTATGAAATGTCAGCTAATGTTGTGACCACAATTTTGAGTTAGCATTGATACGCTAATGGCTACTCTTGTAGCTGTAACAAGTAGCGCCGCTACCGTCAGTTAGCCGCTAGCATCAGTTAGCCGCTAGCATCAGTTAGATCAGTTATATTATATATATATATATATATATATATATACCCTATTGCTTGAGGTTTCTTTATTGAATGTGTGTGTTTGTTTTCCTTGTTATTAGTCTCCAATCAGATCACGGCTCTGTCCAGCAGCTGCATACAGCTCAACTCTAGACAGCTACATGATGACAGATGATCAATCGGGGACGGTATAATGGCTCTGATTGCACTGGTTGAACTCAATGACATGGCCTGTAAGAGTTAGGTAAATATCCTTATGTAGGACATGACGTTATGCTACAATGCTTGCAGTTTGCCTTTGTGATTAGTGACATTTGTACTATTAGTCATCAACAACACTGTGCTGTTGCCCGCTTGCCTGGCTGGTTCAGGCATGACACTCCCCACCAATGCTCCCCGCCAGCAGTCCCTCCCATCATCAGGCTAGTAATGGGGAGAGACGAGGAAAAAGAGTGACAACACCATGGAAAAGTAGTTGTAAGCTACACTGTAACTGGGGATTTCTACCGGGTGCGTTACAGCAGCAGCACGTCTCCACCGCGGTTTTGTTGCGTCTTCTGCCCGGCGTCAATTCACACCAGGCGCTTTACAGTAGCGTCACGTCAGCTTATCGAGCCGGCCGTATACACGCGAGATAACGAGATAACGAGATCACGCGATAATCCTGACCATATGGGAGACCACGAGATCCCGTGATAAACTCTAAACTCTATTTATACAGTCTATGGATAAACTGTGTGTATAAAGTAAACAACAACAACAACCAACTTACTTTGCTTCTCTGTTGTGGAAGATCTGTTGATCTGACCATCTATCCTTATAAAAACAATATGTTATGTCATAAATGATTGTATGATGTTCCACTTCAACAATCAGTCTCAGATTGCTGATCTGGTGCCCCGGTCATAACATAATGTTGATGTGAAGTAGTTTTAGGCTGCATGAACTGCGTATTGTGTTTTATTTTGAAAGGGGGTGGAAGTGTTTTTACGCTGATTCTGAGTCGGACTTCCTGTCTGGTGCGATCTGCTCTGTTGAGATTTACGTGGTTTGGCAGCGTCTCGCGGAGAAATAGAAGTCCTACCTAATGCTCGCGTAGAGACGCTGCTGAGACGAAAAGGACTAGTTTTCTTCATTTCCACTCACCTTACTCCTCTGAAAAGAGGGTTTGAGGAAACTGTGGTTGTCCGTGAGTACTGAGAACCACTTTCACAAGGATACATGAGCTCCAACTCAACGATATGGTACCATAACTGACTTACAAAACCCCGAGTATATTTTGTTCATTTTATTTCTCTTACTCAAAGGGTCACCAGGTTAAAAAGTAAAGGGTGATTGCCTATATTTTCTTTTGGTGCAATAAACATTCTTCCTGTTGCAATGTGTATTTGCAGTCACTCTGTGCATTGAATGTGATGTTATTAGGGCTACAGTGTGTTAAAGGTGTATGCATGGGAGTATTAAAACTCACAATAACCATATAGCTACAAAATAAGCTAAGCAGGCCTCTCTGCACCCTAGTCAGGGTCATATGCTCTAGTTGAAGTAAACACATTAAATTGTTAATATTTTCGTGGACACCCTCCAATTCAGCTCCCGTGCTTGAGGTTTCATTTGGTATAAGAAAACAGGCCTTTCGGTGCACCATTCTCCCCATTACAAGTCAGTGTAGCATCAAAATGTTGCTTTAACATTTGGTTTTCTGGCTGTGAAAGTTGCTTTGTAATCGCCAATAACCAAAGTATAAAGTTAATTTGTACATAATCTCCACATCGTCTAGTACAGTAGTTCTCAACCTTTTTGAGTCACGACCCCCAATTTCACATGCATGTTGTCCGCGACCCCCGCTCACTGAACAGAATCTCACACGCACAGTTCAGATCACCCAGAAAAGAAACAAAATGACCAAAAAAAGACACAAAATGACCTAAAAAGAAACAAAATGACCAAAAAAGACACAAATTGACCAAAAAAGACTCGAAATGACCAAAAAAGACACAAAATGACCCCAAAAAGAAACAAAATGACCAAAAAAGACACAAAATGACCAAAAAAGACACAAAATAACATAAAAAGACAAAAATACTAAAAAAAAGACACAAAATGACCAAAAAAGACACAAATTGACCCAAAAAAGACTCAAAATGACCAAAAAAGACACAAAATGACCCCAAAAACAAACAAAATGACCAAAAAGACACAAATTGACCACAAAATGATCAAAAAAAGACACAAAATGACCAAACAAGACACAAAATAACATAAAAAGACAAAAATACTAAAAGAAAAAGACACAAAATGACCAAAAAAGACACAAAATGACTAAAAAAAAAAAAACACAAAATGACCAAAAAAAGACACACAATGACCAAAAAAAAACAACACAAAATGACCAAAAATGAAACAAAATGACCAAAAAAAACAACACAAAATGACCAAAAAAGACACAAAATGACCAAAAAAAAGACATTAAGTGACCAAAAAGACTAAAACACATGAACACATTAACACAGTGGAGACAGAGCTGACTTCCAAAATGATTTGGCGACCCCCAGAAATCATCTTGCGACCCCAATTGGGGTCGGGACCCCAAGGTTGAGAATAGCTGGTCTAGTGGACTGCTCTGAATTAGCAAATGTAAAGGGAATCACTTGACTGAGACAAGCTTTAACAAAAGCAAAGGAAACGGGTCAGTGAGGTCACAGGACAGAGGATTTTCATCTGTCGATCGAGCGGTTAAAGGGCAGATCTTTGTGTGAACAAAAGTGTGTGTATTTTTTCTAAAAGGTCCTCCATGGCAAACTGATTGAAAGCGAGAGTAAGCAGAGCTGAAGGAGAGAAAATAAAGATGTATTCAGACGCTGCAGAGACGACCAAACAATGGGAGATTGGAAGTGCATCTGCTTACATGAGCACACATATTTCTTACCTGGCACTGCTGCACAATTACAGTTGATGGATGTTGAAAAAAGTGAGTGAGAGTTGTTCCAGCCCCGTAAAGTGAAAGGCCACTTAGGGCTAATAAGGGCCACTGTTAGAACAAATGACTGAGGTCAGAAAGCAACGTGCACATTGGCACAGTGGCGGGGATTCTGGGTCAGCTAAGGAGGATTAATTCATAATGCAGTGTAACTGAATAACAGCACAGGCTTCTGGGTAAAGACCTAAAACAGAATTGAGGAGGCAGGGTGGTTTAAAGCTGATGGCTTATGTGTCCTTGCTTGGCTGCAAGAATATAAACACGGTGACATTGACTAAGACGACAGCTTGTTGGTTCTAAAAACAGGCAGGTAACCTCCAGGCAGTGGCGGTTCTAGACCAGTTTTACTGTGGGGGGCCAAGGAGGGGCCAGTGTTTAATCAGAGGGGCACATTAGCACAAAAAAAAATGGCAAAGATGATATTTAAGCATTCAAAATCTTTGAATGTCTTGAAAAAGACACAAAATGACCAAAAAAGACACAAAATGAGAAGACAGAATAACCAAAAAAAACCCACAGAAGACATAAAAATGACAAAAAAAGACACAAAATGACCAAAAAAAAGACACAAAATAACTAAAACAGACACAAAAAAGACACATAAATGACACCAATGACAAAAAAGACACAAAATGAGAAGACAGAATAACCCCCCAAAAAACCACAGAAGACATAAAAATGACAAAAAAGACACAAAATGACCCAAAAAAGACACAAAATAACAAAAACACACAAAAAGACACATAAATGACACCAATGACAAAAAAGACACAAAATGACAAAAAAAGACACAAAATAACTAAAAAAGACACAACAACAGACACAAAATAACTAAAAATAGAGTCCATAGAGTTAAACTATTATACAATGTTCACATTCTGGGTTTCTTTTGTATACATTGAGATATTGTTTGAACAAAAAAAGGTTAGAATTGTTCCATTGTTCATTGTTATAAATTGATCATTTTATTATTAATTTGACACAGGGGCCACAGCAGGGGCCAAAGGCTTCTACACAGGGGCAGTGGCCCCTGGAGGCCCCTGTGTAGAACCGCCACTGCCTCCAGGTAAACTTCCTGTAGTGTCTGTAAGCTGATCTCCCCTCTGTCATTGCAAAGGAAGTTTGGATTTCCATGCATGCGTTGTGTCCTTTTAGTATTCCGCTTATGCCAAGGTCGAGCAGCTGAGGTCTCATTTTCATACAGTCACAGCCGTGTCCGCGTCAATCAAACCCATGTGAACAGGAGCGTCGGGATGGAGAGAGGGAAGGGGCACGGGACAAGACGGAGCCTCTCCATGCTTAATGGCCTGATTAATAATAAATCCCTTGTCTAATTATGAAATGGTCAAAACTAATGAGATTTCTGCCACCCATTTTTCTAATGAGCGTATTACCAATTCCTCTCACTCCGTGTCTCCGCCACACAAATGATAACATCTGCATATGTCGTGTTCCGTGAAGCTGGCCCAACACATGAATATGAAACTTTTTGTTTTGCACACACTGTTCCTGCCGCTAACAGGTGTTCAGGGAGAGGAAATAATAAGACTGCTCCTGTATGTGTTCCTCTGAGCGACTGCACTTGTCTTTTATACTTTATTTGACTTTCTGCAGCTAAATCCTTATCCAGTGTCTCTACACTCGTCTTGCCGTCTCTGTTTGCACTTTTGCAGGGAGGGTTTGTCATATTTAAGGCTGTTCTAAACCAGCTGTTACAGAGAGGAGATGGCCTTAACCTCAGACAATGTTTTGTTTTGGTTTGTTTGGCTTTCTAGTTTATCACATGATGTTTACTGTCTTAAAATGCATTTTTCCCCATGCACGATCAATGAAAAGAGTGGTGGACACA
This sequence comes from Centropristis striata, assembly GCF_030273125.1. Classification (NCBI taxonomy): domain Eukaryota; kingdom Metazoa; phylum Chordata; class Actinopteri; order Perciformes; family Serranidae; genus Centropristis; species Centropristis striata. The sequence goes on along the minus strand of NC_081517.1, from coordinate 42,759,915 downwards.
CTTTTTTTCAGCCTCACAAACCACCAAAATGAATGCTTCTCCCTCCCAAAATTGGTTATGTCCAGTTACATTTGGAAAGTCAAGAATAGCCTTATGATTTAATTATTTTTATTCCATTCAGGAAGTCAAATGGCTCTGTCTGCTGAAGAATGGGATTGTTCTACACTGCAAAAAAAGAAAAGTTGGGTGAACTCAAAATTTCAAGGCAACAAACTTAGATACAATTTTAAGTTGGACAATTAAACTAAATATTTTAAGTTTTGTTTTTGAGTTTGCTCAACTCTGAATTCAGATTTTTGAACTTATAATTTTACATAAATTACACAATTTGTAATAACTTTTAATCCTTACTTCTGCTAACTTCTGCAATGTGCTGAATTGGCACGATTGTAACGCCGCTATGAAATGTCAGCTAATGTTGTGACCACAATTTTGAGTTAGCATTGATACGCTAATAGCTACTCTTGTAGCTGTAACAAGCAGCGCCGCTAGCATCAGTTAGCCGCTAGCTTTCGCTAATGAATTTCACCGCTTTCCCGCATTTCACAACAAAGAAATAAGAGTTATCAGAACTATTGTCCCTTGTTGTGAACCCCAACTTAAAGATATAAGTAACAACAACTCACCAACTTGTTTTTGAGCAGACAACTGGCTTCCTTTGTTGTGCTAACTTACATTATTGCCCTAAATGTCAATAATTTATATTTCCAAGTTTTACCAACTTAAATCACTGTTTTAGGCCAAAAAATACAAGTTGGCTTTTTTGCAGTGTATGGAACTCAAAAAATTGAGGAAACTCTTATAGGTTGGTACTGTGGATGCATTATAGAACCGGATACGAAGCTGCTGCTTACCTTTACCACCATTTTTTCCCAGTGGCCATTCACTGCAATGCAGAAAAAAAAAAATCCAGAACTAAAAACTGTTGACGAGACACCTCAAACTGCACACATGACTCTTTCAATTATGAGTTTTTCATCCATGAAAGTTTTATATTTGCAATACTATACAAGTGAGTTATTAATTGTGATGTAATCAAAATGTAAAGTTTATGGACCCAGTGGGATGAGTCCTTATTGGGCTGAATTGCCCCCCTTTTTTCTTTTTTAAGTGTATCTTTTCTGCAATGTAATGCTTTATTTGATAGTGACAGAGAATGGAAGGGGAAGACGGATGAGAAGACATGCAGCAAAGGGATCTGTGGCTGGATTCGACTCAGCCTTAGTGGTATGCACTAAGACACCCAAATATAGTTGCCATTTTTAGATTTGGTATCCGGTTATGGTAACACATCCATGTTTTACTCACTCAGTATGTCCTGAATAGAATAATGGCAGCTGAATAATGAAGCAGGCTTTGCTTGTTTACTCAGGACATGAACCCAAAAGCAGACTCTGGAGAGGCAAATTCATGTTTAACAGCTGTAATCAAAAGATCAGGCTGCTGATAATCCATGTTTTTCTTTTTGCTGTCAAACCCCATTAAAGACCGAAAGTTAATTACATTTATACTAACAACTATTGTCTGGACAGCAAAAAAGTCTATTATAGATTATTCCTCTGTGCCATAAAGCTCCATTGTTTCCGAAAACAATTAAAAACACATCAATGAGCAATTATGTCATTATGAAGAACACCGCCACTGAAGTTTATTTTTAATCAATCACACAAACGCCATCAAGCTGCCGCAAATACTGACAAGCTCACTAAAAGTGGATTCATCATCAGCAGAATACAGATCTGCTGTTTATTCCTGTTGGTGTTAGTTGCTAAAGAAAACTGTTTTCAGCTGGTTTGGAGACATTTTTTATTTATTAAATGATATATTTGTGACTTGTTTTTAAATATTTGCCTCTTCATTAGTAATGAATGGGTTTGGAACTGGGCAGGGAGGCCTGAAGAACTGAGAGATGAACTGACACAAACTGTCATTTTTTTTATTTATTTATTGTTTATTGTGTTATTGTTTACTATAGATATACTAAAATAACTTGTTCCAGCTTTATCATTTATTCAACAGGCTGACCTATAGTTGGCAACTTGATCCGAAACAGGTAAACAATTCCGAAGGGGCCTCGGTAAAGTTTAAAAAAAACAAAAAAAACATGGCAAGGTGAAACATTTTGAACTAGAATGGCACTTTGAGAGTTGGGAAGTTGTTTTTCCTACTTCAATGAGTTAAAACAAATCAGCTTTTTCCAGTGTTTTTGTGCAAACAGAAGAACTGCACCGGAAACTTAAGCTGTGTTCCAAGTCATACATTTTTCTTTTTTACTTTTAGTTTGTGCTCCAGCTTCCATAACAAAGTACGTACTGTTGCAAGCAGTATGCATACAATTTTAACATATGACTCCATCATAACATGCCACCTGACCTTTGACCCTGTGGCCAGTGGCGGTTCTAGACTAATTTTACTGTGGGGGCCAAGCAGGGGCCAGTGTTTAATCAGAGGGGCACATTAAAAATGAAAAGATGATATCTAAGCAATCAAAACCCTTATTTTAGCTATTCAAACATCTTATTTAAGCATATTTGGAAGATATAAATACATTGATTGAAACAATGAGACTTACCAGCAATAACAATTATTTTTGTAAGAAAATGACATTTCTCATTTTTGTGCACAATTACTTATTTATTTTGAAAGTGCAGTACAGTGAGAATAAATTTTTTTATATATATACACAAGCTTTTATTGCACAATTAAACTATTATACACATCCTGGGTTCATTTTGTGTATGAGACATTGTTTTAACAAAAATTAGGTAAGAATTGTTCCGTCGTTCATCGTTATAAATTGATCATTTTATTATCAATTTGACACAGGGGCCACAGCAGGGGCCAAAGGCTTCTTCACAGGGGCAGTGGCCCCTGGAGGCCCCTGTGTAGAACCACCACTGCCTGTGGCCATTGTGGGTAAGAATAGGCCAGAAAAGCATGCTGGCTTGCATACTGCAAATTGCGACTGGATGTAGTCAGACAGCCTGGTATTTTTGACACACTATGCATTGGGACATCTTTTTCTGGCACACTAACCAGTGTGGGAGTAGTATTTTACCAAGGTAAAAATGCTTGAACACTTACAACAAAGGCTGCGTTCAGACTGCCAGCCAAAATCCGATTTTTAGCCCATCATCCAGATTGGAACTGGATGGCTCTTTTGAAGTCTGAACAGTCACAAATCACATGAAATCCGATTTTTGCAAACCGGATCGAAACCACCTTCGGGAGGTAGTTTCAGATCGCATTTGGACAGATGCGTCTCAGTCTGAACCTCCAAACACTCAGATCGGTTTTGACTGTCCGTGACGTCACTCTACGCGGCGTAGTGCCGGCAGCGCGGGGACGAGGTGTCCACCGGCAGCCGCGCCCGACTCCTGCGGGCCCGACGGGGGCGTCCATCCGCCCGGTTTCTCCCCTGGTGCGTCTGAGATGTTCTGCACCTCTACTGGACAGTGATAAGGCCAATATACTGAGGTGACCTGCCTCCATCATGTTTGTTGTTGTTGTTCTTGTCGCTGTCGCAATTATATGACGTCAGACGCTCTGATGCCGTTACTATGGCAACCTGTCAGATCAGTCAATAATGTGGCCCAGTCTGAACAGAGCCATATCCGATTTGGACACTTGCTAAAAACAGTGTGGACAGTCAGCCCTGAAAATCAGATTTGAGTAGGAATCTGATTTAAATCAGATTCGCCTGCAGTCTGAACGCGGCCAAAGACAATCTGGGATGCAACTGCAGGAGCAGCAAACAGGCAGGTTTTTATATTGCCGGACTAACTGGGTGATGAGCGGCAGGTGTGTAGGGAGAAGCCAAGTCATGTGACTGGAAGAGGAGGAGGTGCAGTAGCCAAGGGGAGGAGGTGAAGCTGAAGAAGAAGAAAGAAAGAAAAACAGGGCAGGTTGGCATGTTTCCGTCAATTAATTTCTCTGTGCATTTTTAAGATTTGCATGAGAAAAGCTTGATGGAAACACCAAAACTTTCAAAAATGTGCATGAATGTTTTTAAGCTCACTTGGGGTGGTTTTTGTCTTTTTTCAAAAATAGTTAATGCGTTAATTGTGATTTTTCCAAATAAGTTCTGACGTAGTTTACATTAAACTCACATGACTGATCAGCTGTTTCCGAGCTGACATGAAAAAAATGATAAGTTACCTAATTGAATCCAATTCCTGAAGGCTCTTCATTTTCTGTTGTGGGTGGTCAAAGTTGCCCAATTAGCAACTTCTTTTTTGTTGTTATTGTCTCGTGCACAATCTCTTTCACTTCAAAATTTGCTTTGACTTTAATGGAAACACGGCTAGAGACGAGGAACATTTGGACTTAAGAGTTGGTTCAATAATGGAGCAGATTACAAATTTATAACAGTACATTCATAAAGACACATATCTCATAAAAGGGAAGTTTAGACTTTTCATTTTCGGTTGGTTCAACCATTTAAAATGCAGTTTCAAATTTCAAAACGCAGTTTATGGAAACATCCCTAATTAATTTTCTTTAATGCACTTTAATTGCTTCAAAATTTGTTTTGACATAAATAGAAACACAGCTGGTGTTTGGAACGTGCTAAAAATATATTTTGATACTTTACTAAATAGACCTTGACATTGTTTTGTCAGCTGCTTTTTCCAGGATCAATAAGAAACTTAATGAATCCATAAATCAATTAAAAAAAAAAAAAACTTTCTGTCATGATGTCAGGCTCATTTAATTAGGTAGATTTTCAAAAAGCAGTTTATGGAAACGTTCTTTAATGCGATATTTCTGAATTTCGCTTCAAAATTTGCTTTGACATTAATAGAAACACAGCTGGTGTTTGGAACGTGCTAAAAAATTTATTTTGATATTTTAATAAATAGACCTTGACATTGTTTTGTCAGCTGCTTTTTCCAGGATCAATAAGAAACTTAATGAATCCATAAATCAATTAAAAAAACAACAACAACTTTCTGTCATCATGTCAGGCTCATATAATTAGGTAGATTTTCAAAAAGCAGTTTATGGAAACGTTCTTTAATGCGATATTTCTGAATTTCGCTTCAAAATTTGCTTTGACATTAATAGAAACACATATTTTGATATTTTACTAAATAGACCTTGACATTGTTTTGTCAGCTGCTTTTCCCAGGATCAATAAGAAACTTAATGAATCCATCAATCAATTAAAAAAACAAACCAACAACTTTCTGTCATCATGTCAGGCTCATATAATTAGCTAGATAAAACAAAGTAAGTGAATTAGCAAGTACAGCCAGTTGTCTACTCGTATCCATGGTGACTGATGCTTGGTGTTCATGGCAGAGAGTGGCAGGTTCATCCAACCGTTCACCTGCTTTTATCGCCTCTAGTCTGACTTCATACGGGCTAACAGACCAGTGGGTAGGAATCAGTTTGGGGAAAGCGCCTGAGTGTTAACAGCAGAGGCGCGTGACATCATGTTTAGACAGCTGGAATTCAACCGGCAGCATTAGTATTAAAGCCCTCAGGCTTGCATGTGGTAGATGATCCGATGACCTCATACAACATGGTATGCACACGGATAAAAACATATAATTGATTTAATGACCACCTGTCAGCACGCTGTGATCTCTCACAAGCACGAGTCACATACACACGAACCAGGCGGCTCCGGCTTATTGGACTTCTTCACTTGTTTTTGTTCACAAATACAGAGGTGGAAAAAGTCTTCAGATCTCTTACTTAAGTAAAAGTACTAATACCACACTGTGAAATTACTCCACTACAAGTAAAAGTTCTGCATTCAAAATGTGAAAAGTATCAGCATCAAAATGTACTTAAAGTATCAAAGTAAAAGTACTCAGAATGGTAAGCAGAATGGAGCCGCTCAGATTATTTTATATATTCCAAATATTATATTAGGTTATTATTAATGATGCATTTATGTATACAGTGTTTTAATTTTCTCAAGGTAGGGCTCATATTGACTACTTAATATTCAGTTCTATTTTTTTTATGTTAAACCTCAACCTGTAAAGTAACTAAAGCTGTCAGCTAAATGTAGTGGAGTAAAAAGTACAATATTTGCCTCAAAATGTAGTGAAGTAGAAGTATAAAGTGACATAAAATGGAAATACTCAAGTAAAGTACAAGTACCTCAAAATTGTACTTAAGTACAGTACTTGAGTAAAAGTACTTTCCACCACTGAATACATATTATATAGCCAAACTAGCGGCATCAGTGTAAATTTAATTTGATTCATGAGCGAACCAAAAGCCTCCCTGCTTTCTAATGAGTTTGCTGGTTTAACATGCTTTGGGTGAAATCCTGAAAGTGTGTTAACTCGTAATGTAACACTGTTTTGTTCGGAGGTGGGGGGGTTCACTGCATAGAAATAATCAAACGTGGATGAGGAAACAGCAGGAGATTTTTTCCCCACCACTGATCCAGATAAATGTGTGTGTGTGTGTGTGTGTGTGTGTGTGTGTGTGTGTGTGCCACCACAGGGGGCATCCAAGACACATTTTCACACCCCACATTTGCATTTTACACCTACAGCATGCTCTAATGGGCATACCTGCAGGAAATTAAAATCCAACTTTGACTAGCAGCATTTGACCTATGACCTACCGTCAAAACTGTGGAAACCCTTTGTCGAGCATTTGATCTATTTCATTTACATAGTTCTGGTTTGATTGGCTGCAGGTTTGTTTTTGTTTTTTTCTCTCCGTGATATATATTCATACAGACATACAAAAAGATACTAGGCTAAATGTCTGCATCTAAGGTAATCTAACAGTTTGCAGGAGACAGATAGAAAACTGTGAATAATGTTATTACATGTGTCAAAGTGCAAACAATATAAAAACGTCAACAAACATATTATGTGTCAACATTTGACACGAAGCTGCAGCTTTAGGGAAGCCAGCAACCAGAACACGTGCAAAGACCCAGTAAAAGTTTAAATGGAAATTTTCAATTTGTCCACAAAACAGTTTTTAGTGCATTCCAAAAAAATTACCTCAATGCCCCAGCTCATATCTCCGCTGATATTTCTACATGGAAGACAGAACACCACAATCAGCTCAACCTCTCTAAGACGGAGCAACTTGTCATCCCAGCATGGCCCAGCTTTATATCAGCCAAATAATATCCAGCTCGGATCAACGCAACTTGTGCCCACAAGGTCTGCAAAAAACTTGGGTGTCATAATTGATGACCAAGTGACTGTTAACCCTTAATAGGGCACTCATTGAAATACTTGCAAATTCCAAATTTCAACCCTAGAGAATATTGGAGGATATTACATACAGCCAGAATGTGTAAAAAAAAACATATGGACTCGGGGGAGGGGGGTAATATTTTGAGAAAAAAAAGTTTACGAGATTAAGGTGTCAAATCTACGAGAAAAAAATGTGCAGATTTATGAGATTCTCTGCGAGAAATAACTTGCTTTTTTTTTTACCACTTTTGTCTCGTAAATCTGCGACTTTTTTCGAGCAGATTTGCCACTTTAAATCTCTTGAATCTGCACATTTTTTTCTTGTAGATTTGGCACTTTAATCTAGTAAATTTGCAATGTGGTTGCAATGTTGTGCATGTGGTTCTACGACCAAACAGAGAGACATTTTGATATCCACTGAAGTTACCAAATATAGTTCTTCGCCCAATAAAGGGTTATGGTTCATGTGGCCACAACTGCCCAATACAACAATATCCAACATTAGGAAGATCAGACCCTATCTGACCGAACATTCAACACAACTCCTGGTACAGGCCCAATGTGATATCACGCCTAAATTATTGCAATTTCCTTCCTGCATGCACCTCCAAGCCTCTGCAGATGGTCCAGAACACGGTGGCATGGCTGGTCTTTAACCAGCCCAAAAGAGGACATGTCACTCCATTACCAACATGGTCTCACAGAAATCCGTGAAATAGCCACAGATTTCGCTTAACTCAAAATCCGTGGAATAGCCACGGAATCGCTCAAATTTCCGTGAAACTGACACGGATTTCGCTACAATGCAAGTTAATGTCATATTTTTCTGGCGAGATCTTCACCACAAAGTGATTATGTACATTCACTGAGTGAATATTTAGGAAATAAAACATATATTTCTCGCTAGAAATGTGATCAAAATCCATTTTTATGCAGAAACAAAGTCAAAATATTAATTTTTTCACTAAAAATGAGAGAAATGTCCGCCATGTTTTTTGTTCTGACCGCTGGAACCTTGAAAGTCACGTGACTTGGAACAAACCAATAGCCACGGGATATGACTGTCATTAACTTGCATTGTAGCGAAATCCGTGTCAGTTTCATGGAAATTTGAGCGATTCCGTGGCTATTCCATGGATTTTGAGTTAAGCGAAATCCGTGGCTATTTCACGGATTTCTGTGAGACCAGGTCCCCATTACTCATCACACTGAGCTGGCTCCTAGTTGCAGCATGCATCAAATTGAAAACCCTGCCTTTTACCTACAAAACAGCAACTGGCACAGCTCCCGCCAACCTGAACTCCTTTATTCAGGTCCTGGTTTATTTAGTCAGGTTCACTCCTTACCTAATGATGTAATCTGCCAACTCTGAAATGTTGTAATACATGTTGAAAATTATTTTTATTGACATTATCATCACACAGACTTGATCTGCGACCTGTCTGCTCTGGTCTACAGCACTTTGGTCGACATGAGTTGTTTTTAAATGTGCTTTATAAATAAATTTGACTTGGCTACAAACCATATTCCTCAGCGGGGCATTAGAATATATTTCAGATCTCAGGTATAATTGGTTATCATGCCACATTTTTCCCAGCGGTCACAGTTTATTGAATTAAACATTTCAGAAATCCCATCATGATCTGCTTCAGTGATTCGCCGCTTCTCATAGAAAATGAATGGGAGGCATCGTCTCCTCCGAGCTCGCCGCATCTGGCACAGCCTCACACTGAGACTGTCGCAGATTAGTTGAGAGGTTCAGATAACAGGACGCTGCATTTTGTGTGTACAAAGGAGCCATTAATTTCAATAAGTCAAATTAAGATAACAACCACTGAGTGATTTTGTTAAATTGGCAGAAACCTTTAATGGAAAAAATCCTGGAAGTGAAGTTACCTAACACATTATGTAATGGTTGTGTGTGTGTGTGTGTGTTAGCTCTAAACCAGTGGAAGTGTAGCAGATGTTTCTCTGTTATAGCTGATGATGTTTTTTGTCCATTAATACAGCTATTCTCAACCTTGGGGTCGGGACCCCAATTGGGGTCGCGAGATGATTTCTGGGGGTCGACAAATCATTTTGGAAGTCAGCTCTGTCTCCACTGTGTTAAAGTGTTCATGTGTTAATGTGTTTTAGTCTTTTTGGTCACTTAATGTCACTTAATGTCTTGGTCATTTTGTGTCTTTTTTTTGGTCATTTTGTGTCTTTTTTGTCATTTTGTGTGTTATTTGGTCTTTTTTTTATCATTTTGTGGTCAATTTGTGTCTTTTTTGGTAATTTTGTGTCTTTTTTGATCATTTTGTGGTCAATTTGTGTCTTTTTTGGTAATTTTGTGTCTTTTTTCGATCATTTTGTGGTCAATTTGTGTCTTTTTTGGTAATTTTGTGTCTTTTTTTGATCATTTTGTGGTCAATTTGTGTCTTTTTTGGTCATTTTGTGTCTTTTTTGGTAATTTTGTGGTCAATTTGTGTCTTTTTTGGTCATTTTGTTTCCTTTTTTTGGTGATCTGAACTGTGCGTGTGAGATTCTGTTCAGTGAGCGGGGGTCGTGGACAATATGGATGTTAAATTGGGGGTCGCGACTCAAAAAGGTTGAGAACTACTGATTTAATACATTAAAGATATTACTTTATTGTTACTGATGTGCTTTAATACATCATAGCACTATTCTGAAGTATATCAAATATAAATATACCATATTCATCTTTAAATCCACCATACAGATTAATTAGGGTTATGGTGCAGGTTCCAATAGACCAGGGATTCCCAAAGTGTGGTGCGTGGACCCCTGGGGGTGCATGAGCTGCCACTAGAGGGTGCGCGAGATGAAAAATGTAATGGCGGTCTGATAATTACACAATTACATTTTTCCCCCACACAATAAAGAAGTGTAGTGCCCCTGCTGTGGCCCCTGTGTCAAAATAATAATAAAATGATCAATTTATAACAATGAACAATGGAGCAATTCTAATCTTTTTTTTGTTCAAACAATATCTCATTGTACACAAAAGAAACCCAGAATGTGAACATTGTATAATAGTTTAACTCTATGGAGTCTTAAAGGGCTATTTTGTCCATTTTTTAATCCTTTTCATGTCTTTGGAAATCATTTTGTGTCTTTTTTGGTCATTTGTGTCTTTTTTGTGTCTTTTTTTGGTATTTTTTGTCTGTTGTTGTGTCTTTTTTAGTTATTCCGTCTTTTTTTGTCATTGGTGTCATTTATGTCTTTTTTGTGTCTGTTTTAGTTATTTTGTGTCTTCTTTTTTTGATAATTTTGTGTCTTTTTTGGTCATTTTTATGTCTTCTGTGGGGTTTTTTTTGTTATTCTGTCTTCTCATTTTGTGTCTTTTTTTTTGTCATTTTGAAGATTTTGAATGCTTAAATATCATCTTTGCCATTTTTTCATGTGCTAATGTGCCCCTCTGATTAAACACTGGCCCCTCCTTGGCCCCCACAGTAAACTGGTCTAGAACCGCCACTGTTTGTTGTATTATATTGAAACTGTGTTCAGGTTAATTCAAATGCGAGACTGCATTGTTGTGATGGTGATTATTTAATTATATGTGTGTTCTCATTTGAGCATGATTAAACATGCCGCCTTTAATATGGCTATAAAAAAGCTTATTGCATTTTGTTTTTTTTGAAGGTGTGGGTGATTGGGGGTGCGCGGCTAAAAACATTTGGGAACTGCTGCAATAGACTAAAGTCGTACTGTGTGCTTGAGTTATAGGTGGTGAAAAACACTGTGTCAACATTTTTAATTTAAACCGTTTATGTAACAAGATGCCACGGGCCACTGCAATATAACTGGGTTCCATCTGTAAATTGATGTGCTTTACCCTCAGCACACCCAGGTGTGTGCAGGGCACAAGAGGAAGTAAATTATATCCTGCTGCGGTGCATAAAAGCAGACCTGAGCAGGTCACATCTGAAGTGTTGGCTGCTGAGTAAAAAAGCAACACAACCCTGATGTCATGCAGCCACAGAGCAGCACACGGTCAGAGGTGAGGGAGCGTATAGTGAAAAGGCTGCCAAAGCAGAACACTTTACATCTGCAGTCAGCGATGTAGTTCGTTAGTCAGTTTATCAGATCTGAGCTTACATACAGTGGCGGTTCTAGACCAGTTTTACTGTGGGGGCCAAGGAGGGGCCAGTGTTTAATCAGAGGTGCACATTAGCACATGAAAAAATGGCAAAGATGATATTTAAGCATTCAAAATCTTTGAATGTCTTGAAAAAGACACAAAATGAGAAGACAGAATAACCAAAAAAAACCCCACAAAAATGACAAAAAAAGACACAAAATGACTAAAAAAAGACACATAAATGACACCAATGACAAAAAAGACACAAAATGACAAAAAAAGAGACAAAATAACTAAAAAAAGACACAACAACAGACATAAAAATTACCAAAAAAAAGACGCAAAATGACTTACAAAGACATGAAAAGGATTCAAAAATGGACAAAATAGCCCTTTAAGACTCCATAGAGTTAAACTATTATACAATGTTCACATTCTGGGTTCCTTTTGTGTACAATGAGATATTGTTTGAACAAAAAAAAGGTTAGAATTGTTCCATTGTTCATCGTTATAAATTGATCATTTTATTATTAATTTGACACAGGGGCCACAGCAGGGGCCAAAGGCTTCTTCACAGGGGCAGTGGCCCCTGGAGGCCCCTGTGAAGAACCGCCACTGCTTACATACATTATATTCACAGGACTGGGTAAGATTGTAATTGCAGTTTTCTTTTTAAAAGGCTGCTGAAGCAAATCAAACAAACAATTATCCACATAATAATCACAACTAATATTAGAATGCAAGAAAATAATTAGAAAAATGTCCTCTATGATTACTAATAATCTTGCAGTGTTTACACGTTTACTCACTCACAGTCGAGTCTTTTACACCGGTGCACAAACTGAACAACCCTGGTAATTATTATTTATTATAGTAGTTTACATGACGGTGATACACCCACCAATATCCTCTCCACACAGGCACAGACGAGGAGTGTGTTGTTGTTGTTGTGATTGAAGCTTTTTTGCCCAATGAGCCTGTGCAGCACACATGGCAGACAGAAGCTTTTGGATTGAATTATTTTCAGACAACATGTTTGAATGTGCAGCGCTAGTGTTTTCATTTCTACAATATCCAGATCAGTGACAAAAAATAGCCATATGGCACATCATTGCATCTTGATTTAAATTCTAAAATCTTAATTGTAAGGCCACAGAAGAGGGCAATTCATCGACAACAGTTCTGCTAACTCTTATTTCTTTGTTATGAAATGCGGGAAAGCGGTGAAATTTGGTCATTAGCGAAAGCTAGCGGCTAACTGATGCTAGCGGCTAACTGATGCTAGCGGCGCTGCTCGTTACAGCTACAAGAGTAGCCATTAGCGTATCAATGCTAACTCAAAATTGTGGTCGCAACATTAGCTGACATTTCATAGCGGCGTTACAATCGTGCCAATTCAGCACATTGCAGAAGTTAACAGAAGTAAGGATTAAAAGTTATTACAATGTAAAATTATAAGTTAGTACAACTTACTGTTGAGTTGACAAAAATCTGAATTCAGAGTTGAGCAAATTCAAAAACAAAACTTAAAATATTTAGTTTAATTGTCCAACTTAAAATTTTATCGAAGTTTGTTGCCTTGAAATTTTGAGTTCACCCAACTTTTATTTTTTTGCAGTGTGTTTGTTTCTTCTTCTACAGTTTGGCATCTATCCCGCCACACTGTATCATCAAATGCTACGCTGCCCCCCGTGTGGAAGGCTCCAGTAATACAACTTTTTTTTCTTCCAGATATGGTGAACTATTCGATTTTTTATGATTTAATGACTATTCGAATATTCTAAAATCGATGCCCATCCCTAGTTGCATGTATGTTGTACTATAACGAAACCAAAAACTCAGCACACTTTATTTATGGTTGCAGTTCTTTTGTTAGTTTGTCCTGTAAATTGTTGCTATTTATTTTAAGTTCAATATTTTATTAACTACCTCAGACATTGTGATTTCCTTTATTTGTTAAAGAAAAATACTGCTGTGATATTTTTTTTTTTTTAAAAAGATTCAAACATTGAAGGTGTATGCTGTGAGTTATAAAAAAAATCTGTATCGACCAAAATCGGAATCAGCAGGTCAGGCTTTTTAAAAATTGGTGATCAGCCACAAAATTGCAATCGGTGCACCGCTAATTATCTCGTCTGTTTTCAGTCTACTTTCCTGGACAAAGCCCCAGAACTTTCTGTGGTGTTCTCGAAAGTGTATGCAGTATTGGTATCAGTTGATTATCTTATTCTGTTTTTGGCAGATCTGCACTGAAATGACAATTTCTACCCACATATTTTGCATATTTGCAATTTATTCTACAAGAGAAGCATGTCATTAGTAATCCAAAGCACAAAACAGAAGTTCTGACATGAATGTAAAATGCTACTTAGAAATGGACAATGATGTTTAATTTGAGTGGAAACACTTTAGTCTTGTTTTATTCATGAAATAAAGTGCAACAATTACACTGTTGCATGCTTACAACAAGTTGTAATGAACAGTCCACCTGTTCAGTCTTCATTTATACCTTTAACACTGACACAAGCCTCATTTCATTCTGCAGTTATCTGCTTTAATCTTTATTATGTAGCATGCGTACGTACACCTCCTCTGCAGAGAATCACCCTTGATACTGCCAGTCACCTCTTCGATCTTTCCGGGTGATTCTTTGTCAAGCTCCACTCGCTGTAACATCTGTTCACTGCCTCGTTATGGGAGTTAAGAGTGAATGTCAACTTATGTCTGCTCTGTTTTTAGTGTTACATACATCAAAGATGGAATTAGGTGCCAGGCTTTTTATGTCGGTGCAGTAACTGCTACAGAAGCATGTGTGAAGAGTGAAAAATCAGACAATTTCCACCACAACAGGACGCCAATAGTGTGAAATGCAAGCACAGCATTAAACAGGTGTTTGACCGCTTTGTAAATCACACTGGGAGTTCTCAACCTGTATAAATGGTTAATGCAGGGGTGTCAAACTCTGGCCCGCGGGCCAAATTTGGCCCGCAGTGTAATTTTATTTGGCCCGCAAGGCAATACCAAATTATTATCTTATTATTGTACTATAAAAGCTGACCCGCCGGTATTATACGGCGCATTTACAGCTAATACTACAAATCCCACAATGCCCTGCTGCTGTTTTGGCGCGTCAATCAGGACAGGACCCAGAAACGCTCCTCTGTGACAGTCGTCATAGCAACCTCAAGCTAGAGCTGTCTCCCAGCTACCCCTTCCCAAAAATGGAGAAAAGAAAGGCAGAATTTATTAACCTGTTGAAAAAGTTTATTTTGATATTTAAATCAGAAGGATGCAAATAGAAAAGGCATACGATTTTTATTTAATTTTTATTTAATAAATTAATAACATTGATGTGTTTGTTATTTGAAATTTGATTTTGCATGTCTGCACTATTTAGTTATATATTGTATGTTTATAAGCGTTGCTGGTTCCATATTTAATGTGAAAGCAAAACATGTTTGGTATATATTAAAAGGTCTATTTGTTCAATGTTGGCCCGCGATTTTATTCAAGTTTTAAATTTTGGCCCATTGTGTATTTGAGTTTGACACCCCTAGGTTAATGACTGAAAGAAATGTCTTATTATACTGCCTGGCTGATGTTGAAGTGAAGGTTTTTAAGAGGGCTTGACTTGTGCCACATCAGCTCCACAGCCTTGTGCCTGACTGACCCGAGAAACTCTGTCTGATTAAAATCATTTAACCTGTCTGAGTTTTAAAAAATCTGGGAAACATTTATCATATCAGAGGTGATGCCAAAAGCTTTCTGAATACTCGGGTGCAGCAGTTTATGATTTTAGGTGACTACTGCTCATCACAATCGCACACCAAGGTCGCAGTCAGACAGAGAGGCTGCATGGTCAACACACATCAGCACTTTAAAAATGTCTGACAGCAGAAACCAATAAAACACTTTTACAGTAGAAGTGGTAGATTTATTATTGGCCTTATGTCACAGTGTATTTGCGTGGAAACTGTGCTGATATTGCTCGATCACATAGATGTTATGTTATGTTATGTTAAAAAAAATCTTTCCTTCCACATGCCATCACACTGTACAATAACAAATAATAGTCTGGTTCATTACATACCGTCATTATGCACTTTATGTGTTTTTTTATGCACACTGTTCATTGCACCTTATTTGTTTCATAGCACCAACATTTTTATACTGTATATTCATATTTATTCTGCACTGGAATTCTATTCTACTCCTTAATACATACTCCTTCTTTAGACACTTTATTTTTTATTATATTTTATTGTATTTTTATATTTTATTGCTTGAAGTATGCCGAGGTTTTTCTTTTTTTTAATTGTGTTGTTATTGTCTCTGTGTGTAATGCTGCTGCTACACTGTAATTTCCCAGCTTGGGATAAATAAAGTCTATCTATCTATCTATCTATCTATCTATCTATCTATCTATCTATCTATCTATCTATCTATCTATCTATCTATCTATCTATCTATCTATCTATCTATCTATCTATCTATCTATCTATCTATCTATCTATCTATCTATCTCTCTAAAAATCTAGCTAAAATGTAGAAATGCACATATGCATATAGAATACAGATGAAACAAGGCAACGACAAAAACAAACAAGGCATATGTGTGTTTGGCCATATTGAGCATACACTTTATGGGCAGCAAAGAGGTGGATTGTGCTGCAGGAATGGTTTGAGAAGGGTTTTTTTTTTACGTTTTTGATCCTTTTTTTCAGCCGTGAAAACTTGTTACCATTGGAACCGACATAAATTCAGTCTGACCATAGCGGCTGTTCTGGTTGAAGAATGAAAACCACTAACTTTTAAACTTTCAACCTTTTCGTGTCTCCAGGGCTAAAAGGATGCATTTATTTTTTGGTGAGGTATTCCTTTAGTGGCTGGATACGGTGTATGGATCCGGAGCTATGCAGCTCTTGACATACAAAATGATGATAGATGGATATGAGTTCAGCTGTGAAAATGAAAAAGAATCAAAATGAGATATTCAGGCTGGTCTCATCCACTGTTTTTAGGTCTACCTTGAAAAAATATAATGCACTACAATTCCCAGGAGACCAGTGTCCTGTTGCTTTAAAGCCAATTTGACATAGTGGCCAATTGTTGGAATTAAATTTCTCCGGTCCCCTCACATGTTGCCATGGAGACCAGAAAGACTGCCTCCTGTAGACTTTGGTAAAAAGAAGTCTGTAATTTCGTAATAATTTTCACACTCACAACTCCTGCAAAATGACCGTTTCACTTTCAGAATTGATTACAATTCCTCAGTCTAGAAACTCTGGATTTTTTTTAAATACATGGAAGTTGAGCTTTTTTGGCTTCATAAACCACGGAGCGACTTTCATAGAAATGAACAGGGCTCCCCTTACAACACAGTATCCACTTTTCTTTATTCATCTATGATGCAACTGTGTCCTGCTGCCAACTTGTATTTTTTTTTTGCCTAAAGCAGTGATTTAAGTTGGTAAAACTTGGAAATATAAATTATTGACATTTAGGGCAATAATGTAAGTTAGCACAACAAAGGAAGCCAGTTGTCTGCTCAAAAACAAGTTGGTGAGTTGTTGTTACTTATATCTTTAAGTTGGGGTTCACAACAAGGGACAATAGTTCTGCTAACTCTTATTTCTTTGTTCGGGAATGCGGTGAAATTCATTAGTGAAAGCAGCTAACTGATGCTAGCGGCTAGCTGATGCTAGCAGCTAGCTGATGCTAGCGGTGCTGCTTGTTACAGCTACAAGAGTAGCCATTAGCGTATCAATGCTAACTCAAAATTGAAATTTCATAGCGGCGTTACAATCGTGCCAATTCAGCACATTGCAGAAGTTAGCAGAAGTAAGGATTAAAAGTTAATACAATGTAAAATTATAAGTTAGTACAACTTACAATTGAGTGGATAAAAATCTGAATTCAGAGTTGAGCAAACTCAAAATGTACTCAGTGGTTATCAAAGTTTTTAATTACATTGCATTTGTGTATTTCAGGTACCGTGTAGTGGTAAATGAACCCCTATAATAATGGCTACTCCTCAAGAGAAGGCACAATGTGTATTATGGTTTGTTGAAACAAGCGACGATGCGACGATGTTTGTAGTTGCAACGCGAGGAGAAGGATAACAGACAGACACCCTGAATGAGGCAAAAAACCCTTCAATATATACTCCTCATTTTGTAATAATTTCCACATAATTTTCTGTTGATTTACTTTTGTAATACATTTTTGAAGATGTAAAGAGACGTTATGGACACCCTGTACATCCCCAGCAGGACTTTCACTGTGATTCAGTTGCATTCAGAGATATATCAGAATAAGGGTATGTCAGGCTCAGGCATGCTTTATATTTGTGGTTTGAGCAGTAACAGAGCGATATTGTAGCGGGACAGAGCTCACATGCTTTAAATAGGTCAGTCATATTTCATAGGATATCATATGAACCGATTGCATGGGTTTTTTTTGAAGATATGCGAATACATTGAAATATTTTACCAATAGCACATCATGAAACTAGTTTACAGAGTCAGCCTCACTCTCCAGAATGTGATCTGTAATGTTTGAAAAGTACAGCTGCACAGTTTTAAATACAGTACACTCTTAGTTAATTTACAATATTCCTGTAGAACATAGATCTATTATACATTTCGGTAACACTTTACAATAACCATCATTTATAAATGGTAAACAGATAGTTTATTAATGTTTAATCATCATTTATAAACCGTATAAAGGCCATTTATAATAGTAAATACATAAGTTATTAATGTTTAACTAACTAAATAATTGATAAATGGCAAATAGATGGTATATTAATGTAAGAGTATAGTTACTTTACCATTAACAAACAATCAAATTATAATTAATTGTTTCTTAATAGTGTTAGTTGCACTGATTATAACATTTTTAACACCATATTAAGTATGTTAATGATTTTGAAATCATTCATATACCTTTAAGAAATTGGTTGAAAACATTTAAAGATTAAATATGTATAGCACTTTGTAAATGGTTAATAATTGGTCTATAAACATCACTTAGTTGGTTATTGTAAAGTGTTACCTACATTTCTGATAATAGATGCAATACAAGATAAAATCTTTTTCACAATATAAGTATATAAAGAACCCTTTCTTTGAAAAGTTTTAGGTGAAAAAAAAATCTTGATGTGACTTTTTGTTGGACAAGTTATGCTTGAATCAAAAGCAATGCCTCCTTTTGTTTTAAGAAAAAAACAACTTTCCATGCTATTTTCACACAAAGGAAGCCACATATAGAGATTTAGGAACAGCACAACAGTTAATGTTCACAGTTAATGTAAAAAATAGATGCTTTATTATGTCCAAGTGTCCTTGACAGAACAGAAAACTGAAGCTTTGATCTTTTGAGATAAAAGCTCTTCAGAAACCTCTGCGTCCAGCACACCAGGGCACAACGCTGAAGCCAAGTTTCTATCTGTTCTGGGCTCCACTTTGGCTCATTGTATGCACATGCATGCCCATGCACACACATACAGTACACACAGACGCTTCAACACAAGGACATCCTGTCAGAAGTAGATCCATACCAAGTCCTGTGCCAGAGCCCTGGAGCTATGAGATATCTTGTGCCGAGAATTTGTTTAAATATATTAACCAGTTTATTTGGCTCAACAGACAGTGCAAATCATTCATTTATGTGATAAATTGTGCAGCTTTTATTTGAAGCGGAGTATAAAAATAGGAGGGAAAAGAGAGCCAAGTTTAGCAGAGTGCCCTGTTGGTTCTATCCATTGTGAGATTATATGCACTGTTTGACAAAATAACACAATAAAGTCATCAACAGAGCAAGGTTATTATAGTTAACGAAAACTAACAAAATAACGAAAACTAAAATTGAAAAAACATTTTCGTTAACTGAAATAAAAATAGAAACAAGAGTTTTTAAAAAAACAATAACTAACTGAAACTGTATTGTGTGGTTACAAAACAAACTAAAATTATAGTGAAAATGTCCTTCGTTTTCCTCTTTGTCAACTTTTTTCATACATAATTCAGTGTTTGCACTGCTGCTTTACTGTACATTCTCTACTGTATATATTTCTATAACTGTATATATCCTATAGCATATTCAATTCATACCTGCACTATATTTATACTCTGTGTTCATATGTAAATACCTTGCACTTTACTACTCTGCACTTCTGGTTAGATGCTAAACTACATTTCGTTGTCCTAGTACTTGTACTCTGTTCAATGACAATGAAGTTGAATCTAATCTAATCTAAAAAAACATGCAGGAACACATGGTGAATATGTTTACTGAGACTGGGATGTCTACACTCCAACCAAAATACAAAACACCCCGAACTGTAAGAGTTAATAACCTTATTGAGGCTGAGATGGATAAACCAAAGGAAATGAAGGCACATACCCATTACTAAAAAAACTAAAACTAACACTAAAACTAATAAAAACTAAACTAAAACTAAGCATTTTCAAAAACTAAAAACTAAACTAAAACTAGAAAACTCACTCTAAAAACTAACTAAAACTAACTGAATTTGAAAACAAAAATTCACAACGAAATGAAAACTAAAACTAATGAAAAATCCCAAACTATTATAACCTTGCAACAGAGAGGATGTGACAAATTTGAAACCTGCAAATTGTACTGACGCTGATGTCCTTCCGTGCCCTGTGATGGGCCTGAATATAAAGGATGCAAAACACTCAATGTCAGCAGCAGAGCCAGACATGGCCATGCACACGTGACTAATATTGACATGCTTACCTTACACTTTCCTAACCCTGCGGCTTGCCCTTGCCTAGACTGCCGTGCCGTGAAAAAACACAGCTAGCATGCTCTCGTTGGAGCCGCCATCTCGTCCACAGTGACATTGCTTTGCTGACTCATTGCATCTATGACTTTGGGAAGGGTAAGTGGTCGTTACAGCTGTCATGGCATGAAATGCAACATGAACCAGAGGGAATGAGGAGAGAAATCAGGGGCTACAGTACATATAAAACACACACACTGCTGACTGGAGCGGTGAGGGTGAGCCAGAAGCTGCAATATGATCATGAGTTGCCCTTGACTATAAAGGTATGACATGTCAGAGACTGCTGTTGTCATTATACCTTACAGCTTCCTGGACACTGTCTTGCTTTAAATCATAACTGAAAATGTAATGGTTTAAAGTCAGCTACAGTATACTGACTAGATTTAACAGAATACCTCATGTAGAGTTTTGATGATCTTTGATGGAAGATGGTGGTAGGTGCATCTTGTTGCCCTTAGTGATACATACTGCTGGTGAGGGTAGAAAGAAGAAGTTTGTTACTCACATACACTGCAAAAACAGCCAACTTGTGTTTTTTGGCCTAAAACAGTGATTTAAGTTGGTAAAACTTGGAAATATAAATTATTGATATTTAGGGCAATAATGTAAGTTAGCACAACAAATGAAGCCAGTTGTCTGCTCAAAAACAAGTCTGTGAGTTGTGTTACTTATATCTTTAAGTTGGGGTTCAAAACAAGGGACAATAGTTCTGATAACTCTTATTTTTTTGTTGTGAAATGAGGGAAAGCCGTGAAATTCTGTCATTAGCGAAAGCTAGCGGCTAACTGATGCTAGCGGCTAACTGATGCTAGCGGCGCTGCTTGTTACAGTTACAAGAGTAGCCATTAGCGTATCAATGCTAACTCAACATTGTGGTCGCAACATTAGCTGACATTTCATAGCAGCGTTACAATCGTGCCAATTCAGCACATTGCAGAAGTAGCAGAAGTAAGGATTAAAAGTTATTACAATGTAAAATTATAAGTTAGTAGCTACAACTTACAGTTGAGTTGACAAATATCTGAATTCAGAGTTGAGCAAACTCAAAAACAAAACTTAAAATATTTAGTTTAATTGTCCAACTTAAAATTTTATCGAAGTTTGTTGCCTTGTAATTTTGAGTTCACCCAACTTTTCTTTTTTTGCAGTGTATATTCTTTTGCAATAGAGAGAAAAAAGGAATTTCTGTAGGCCACCCAGAAGTAGCATCACCATCGGGTCTATTGAGAATTCGCCTACAGGGTTTTTGCATTGGATTTTGGATCTTTGCAGAAAATCAGCTCTGTGGCAAACACAAGTTTCTGATGCTTAGGTGTTTTGTTCAGCAGGACAATCTACACAAATGAACACCACTTTTATGATGTTTGAAGTGTTAATGCAGCTGATAGAAGTAAAAAGCTAACATTGTGTTACACAAACTACGCCATGGTCGCATGACTTTAACGTCTCTACTGTTAGCTTCAGACGTTCTCTGACAAGCTAATGAAACTGTACCTTTATTAATTGTTTATTAACCTAATCTACAGTTTACAAGAGTTTGCAAGAGCACTGAAAAACATGACTAGAGGCTGTATAGGTGGACCAGTGAGAGAGTTTTCACTCCAATGACGTTTAATGTCCCCGTGTTACGGCCCAAGCCGTATAGTTTGTTTTGTTGTGCGTTGGAGCGTCCAGGTTGACTATTGGTCAGGGTCCCTTAGCGTCACATGCTGACTCATTAGGCACCCATTTTCGTCATTTTTAGACACGTTGGGTAACCCAACCGACTTACATAGAACTCCCACAACGTCGGAAATAGACACCATGGGAAACATTTGGGGGCGTCCCCTGACTCTTTATTGTCATGGTAACGTGAATGGCTGATATAACCATATAAAAATGACGTTTTATATGACAGAAAACGTCACGTTACCATGACAACGAAGAGTTAGGGGACGCCCCCAAATGTTTCCCGTGGTGTCTATTTCCGACGTTGTGGGAGTTCTATGTAAGTCAGTTGGGTTACCCAACGTGTCTAAAAATGACGAAAAATGGGTGCCTAATGAGTCGGCATGTGACGCTAAGGGTCCCTGACCAATAGTCAACCTGTTGACGCATTGGGAGTGAGAATGTGTTGGCCAATCAGGTTCAACAATTAGGCAACTGCAGGTTTCAAAAAGCTGGATTTGATGTGAACCGTGGCCCAAACCTTTGTCTGTGCTCGGCTTTAAGATTAGTGATTGTTTTTTGTCTGTGTGCAGCTAAAACTAAAACCGGAGATTGTTATTGTTTTGTTCAAACCTCAAGCCTGGAGAGCTCTTTGTTTTGTAATATTATCTTGCTGCTATTTCCTTTTCTTATTAAAACACCTCTGTTAAAACCATTCCAACTGGTTCATGTTAGCTCCTTTAACCTAAAAAGCTGGTGGACGTAACGCCCGACAACCACTGGAGTCTCTTTTAGCCACTTGTTTTTATTATTTATTTATTATTCTATGTCGTACAACACACATGACTTCAGCTTGTGTTAGCCACAGACCTTATTTCAAGCATCTAACCACCAACCCATTCAAAATCCTGGCTGACTTTGAGAGGAGAGACCCAAGGGCGCTAATATGCTAACAACTTCCTGTTTAAGAACTCATTCCTGTTGCGCCCTGTATATAGACAGGTAGTAGCTACACTGTGTGCTGCAAAATCTTTACCTGAAGGATACAGAGTGGGAACATGTTTTTAAGGCAATAAGGTTATCTAAAAAGTGCCTATCAATATGATAAACTGTGACAGAAGAGAATATGTTTTTTTTAACATAAATGTTTCAGTGTAAATCAACAAACATGATGCAGGTTGGAACATGTATTTATCCTTTATCCTCAATTCAATACAGAAATAAACTGCAATTGATTGCCATAAAAAGGCCTGTATTTAGTGGAAGTATATGTGTGTTTTGTATGTGTGTGTTTGAGGCAGAGCTAATAGAAATGTACAATTTAGAGATGCCACCAAAGTGCTTAGCATGAAGCATGTCTGCAGTGATGTGTGGGCTAGTTGTCTAATTAACAGTAATAAATGTACCATCAGTGCCCACTCATAATTAATTAGCAGAAACACACCTGTCGCTGAGCTACACAAATGCCAACATCACATTCAAAGATTAAAAAAAACCCCAAAAACATCACTTTTTATGAAGAACCAGAGGAAGAGCAATGCCCCAGGCCTTCTGCGATGGTAGAAATATTCTCATATTTTACTCAAGGTAATGTGCAAAACCACAATGCACAAGTACTCCAGTATCAGAAAAAGGTTTGCAGTTCTACTTTTACTGACATATACTGAAGTAATAGCTATAAAATGTACCTCAAAGGTAACATTTATCAGCAAAATGTAATGGAGTAAAAAGTACAATATTTGCCTCAAAATGTAGTGAAGTAGAAGTATAAAGTTACACTGAATGGAAATACTCGAGTAAAGTAAAGTCCAAGTACCTCAGTTGTGTTTCAGTACAGTTCTTGAGTACTTAGTTACTTTCCACCACATCAACTTACACTGTAACAAACTGCTGTAAGAAAACATCCAAATTGTGACAGTAACATACAGTTTTTCATCAAAATTGTATTATACTGTAGAAAACAATGCATTCTGTGCAAAATTTGTAGGTAGCTTGCTGTTTCCCATAAAATATATGATATAGATAGAGATTCATAGTAATTTGCTTTCAGACAGTAATATGCTCTATATTACAAAAAATGACTGCATTGTATACTGCAACAATATTACAACTGGCTTCAGCACTATACTGTGTTTTAGTCTATTGTAAAAATCAATGAAATGCAGGATTTCACTGTAATTCAGTATGTGGTTTTATCACAGTAACATACTGTAAAGTAGATAACAGTAGAGGAACTGTAGAATTAACAGTAAAATACTGGCAACCTTGCTGCCAGTATTCTACTGTTAATTTACAAGACAATTGTTTACAGTGTACATGTGTCACTCAACAGTAAGTCATATGCTTTGTTGTCCTGACTGGTTGGGGTTCATGTTCACCTGATGATTGTGCCCCTTGGAAATAAAAAAAAAAGAAATAAGAGGTTCCATACTTAAATATATTTGCCAGGTTATGATGGAGGCAGCACGAGCCAAGGAAGATTAATTTTTCCATTACATTTTGGAGTGGATGTAAATCATGGCATGGCTCCACATTTTAATTTTAATTTTTCACTTTGGTTAACATCGGGAGATGGTAATGGCCTTGGTCTAGTACAGTACTAGTGCAGGTACATTCTTTATTTCAGATTTGAATACAATCCAATTACAATTTTTCTTTTTCTTTTTTCTCCTTTTTTTTTTTGAGGAGGTAGTTTTTCTTTTTGAGAGTCACTGAGCTAGAGCCAATACTGTGTAACCAATACAATGTTGTAAATGGTAAAGATACTAGTGAAGTATATAGTACAAGTATAAAGTTGTTGTTAAATGTTAATTAACTATTATTTTTATGCAAAAGCGGCCCCGGTTGACCATCTGATCTGCCCCTCTGGCTCGTCTGAGTGCCTCTCTAATTGTGATTGTACCACAAAATGATCCCTGATGCAACAGCACTCCACCTTGTGCAGTTTATTTGTCATGCCTCTGCCATTCATTTATACACGCTGTGCAAACCATTGGTCATTAGCTTTGAATTTTTATGTAGAAATCTCCATTGAAGCAGGCAGGCTTCTCCTGCACCATTTCTTGTGGAGCGCTGCTCAGCATCACACAGAGGCCAGCAAGTCGCTATTCTAACTAGCTAATTAATGAACCTGTCAATCGCGCATCAAAAGCAAAGCCCGTGGGAGGTAAGGAAGGGGGAGCGTGTTCTTATTTTGAATATTGACTATTGTGATTCATGTGGTTTCAAAGCACTGCTGAATGATCTGAAAGTACAGCATGGTGGCTGTCTGCTGTTATGAGCGTCAGCGAAAGTTTCTCTCGTTTGATATGCATGGTTTTTGAGAAATTAGAGGGAAAAGTTTTTTTGCAACTAGGGTAATAATTTGCATGTGCTGTTTTGGACAATTCTTTTAGAGCAACGTCCCTCTAGGAACTGTGGATAACAGGCATTATTACTGCAGTGACAGATGCTGATAGAATAAGTAAAGCATATGTCATGACAAAGCTCTTTTTACACCAACCAGACAACTGATCTCTGTCTCTGTTTCTGCTCGTTCTCTCTGTCTCTTATTTTTACTCTCACATTAACATTTCCATGAGACATTTTGATGTTATTTTCCCACTACATCCCACATCTAACTGCTAATGTGAAGGCCAGTGGACTGTGTTGTGTAGGTGTGAGCCTTCCTCTGTGACACACTGAAATAATTGGCAACCATCAATATAAACACCCAACCGATCCTAAGTCAAACATTGTGCGTATTTACAGCTTCTTGGTAATGTTTATAACTTTGCCAGGTTGCATTGCTGTGATGTCTTGTGTGTCTGGTTTTCAAATAACAGATAGAGGATATAGAAGTTATGCTGAAACAGGTGTGAAGCCTAATACAGATTGTGCGGTAACACTAAGAAGTGTATTCAGCGAGCAGACGGCTGAGAGCTTCAAAGCCAGTTTTGTATCCACCTCACAGCTGTGGAAGAGCTTTGCTTTGGTAGACGGCTTATGAAAATCTATACACACGGTTTTGTGGAGTGCTCATTAAAGCTATGGATATATTCTCTCCCCAGGAAGCGTCACAGCAATAACAGCCTTTGTTTGCTTAATACATTAGTTCAATGATTGCACTTTCCTCTGGAGTTCACTTCAAATGCTGCAAACCTGCCTTTTTTGGAACGAAGGTAATAATTTAGCAATCAACCCCAATCTGCTCCCCAAAGAACTCCAAGATGCCACCACATCCTATTATTTCAGCCACAAAGGAGTTAGAATTTTCTGGTTGCTCGTATCACTGGGCTGTGTTCAAACGTGTCACATCAGTGGCAGAAAACTGATGGCTGATAACTCACATTTGGCCTCAGTTCTGTTTGAATATGAACTAAGATGTGTTTGATAGCCTGAGGCTGTTGTTTGAAAACTAAGGGAGGACAGAATTACATTTGTAGACAGGATAAGTTGTAATTGGAAACTTGGTTTAAATCGTTTGGCAGGATTATTTTTGTGTTTTTTTCCCTTGAGGAGTCAGGGTTAGAAGCCATACATAATTGTACCATTTTGAGCTAAACTGTGTTCCTTTTACCGCCGATCCTTCTGATATCGTCTCTTTTGGTCTAGTATAAAGTATCCAATACAATTTCAATAGACTCACGGGCTACTTATTTATTGTATGTTCAACAAAATTACTTTCGTTATCCTGTAGATGCAGTTTCTTCCCAAAATATTGAGTGTTTCTCTGAAGAAAAATGCAATGAGCCGGTGTGATCAATCAAAGCCTTTAGTTACGTGTACACGGAGAGAGTCTCAGCCATCTCTCCCGACAAAGTAAACTTTCCTTCCTTATATACAGAGTTTCAGTCTTACATGATCAAAAGACAGGAGGTTGTTACAGGTGAAGTCACGTCTTAATGTTAATATGCAAAGTAGTGAGAGAAAACTTCAAAGAAACAATAGAAACGTGCATTGGGAACCAGTTCAACTTGCCATGCAATACACATTGTAATCCCCTGCAGTTAGCCTGTCTGCCCATTTGTCTATGAGACATGATTTAATTAAATGTTGTGGAAATGTTTATTTTTTAAATATCAAGAATCTAATACTATTTTTCCACAATCCGCGAGGGGAAATTCAGTTAGTTTGTTAGCTCCAGAAGAATGAGAAAGCCTGAGACGGAGAGAGAGGAGCCGTCCACTGCTGTTTTTTTGGTCCATAAAGGTGTTGTGTAGCGGATGATCTGGGTATTTCAAGATGGAACATCTCTCCACCACCTCCTCCAGTGTGTCCAACCTGGCTCCAACCACAGAACCAGCTCTTTTACTAGTCTGTCCAACCGCCTTCATCTCTGTGTGTGATGCTGCCTCCCCAGCAGACTGCAGCATAAAACAACACACTACCACCACAGACTGATAAAACTGATTAAACTGCTCGTTAAGCGCAAATGTCTGATCAACCAATCACATGGCAGCAACTCAATGCATTTAGCATGTAGACATGGCGAAGGCGAGCTGCTGATGCATGGTTGTTGTTGGTGCCAGACGGGCTAGTCGGGCTAAGTATTTCAGAAACTGCTGATCTACTGGGATTTTCATGCAGAAACATTTCTAAGGTTTACAGAGAATAGTCTGAAAAAGAGAAAATATCCAGTGAGCAGCAGTTCTCTGGGCCAAAATACCTTGTTGATGCCAGATATCAGAGGAGAATGGCCAGACTGGTTCGAGATGCTTGAAGACAGTAACTCAAATTAGAACCTGGTCTCACAGGAATCCGTGAAATAGCCACGGATTCGCTTAACTCAAAATCCGTGGAATAGCCACGGAATCACTCAAATTTCCGTGAAACTGACACGGATTTCGCTACAATGCAAGTTAATGACAGTCATATCCCGTGGCTATTCCATGGATATTTTTTCCTATTGGTTTGTTCCAAGTCACGTGACTTTCAAGGTCCCGGCGGTCAGAACAAAAAACATGGCGGACAGTTCTCTCATTTTTAGTGAAGAAATCAATATTTTGACTTAGTTTCTGCATAAAAATGGGTTTTGATCACATTTCTAGCGAGAAATATATGTTTTATTTTCTAAATATTCACTCAGTGAATGTACATAATCACTTTGTGTGTTATGAAAAGCCACAGGATATGACTGGCATTAACTTGCATTGTAGCGAAATCCGTGTCAGTTTCACGGAAATTTAAGTGATTCCGTGGCTATTCCGAACCACCTCAACTGGCCCCTTTCAACGAAGAAGCAGCAGCTCTACTCAAAGCTCTCTCTGGATACATGAGCCCATCATCCTATGAGTGAGTGAGAATATAGGTGGACTGGTGAGAGCTTTGCCTTCTGGCTCAGTTGACCCTGCACCACAATGGTCTGGTGCAACGCCTGAATTACTACTGATGCTGCACCAAACCATAATTAAATCAAAACTGTGGTTTGTGTGATCACATATGAGCTGGTTGAAAAAGCTAGTATAAAGTTTCCAAGTATTTTATATTTCACTTCTAAGAGAAAATAGGAACTTTCAAACTGATTGTGTCTAAGAAAAACTTTCCCAACAATACAAAAAAAAAGTATCTTATGTTGGAAAAGTCTTCTTCCCAAAACACTAATATGGTAGTTTTAGATTTCCCCTGTGATGTGGCTTTTATAAATGTTATCCAGTCCTCATCTGTGAATCAGTGCCCAAGGAGATTAACAGGGAATTTACTCTATCCATCCATCCATTTTCTACGGTTGCGGTGGTACAATGGATACCTGGGGGATCCTGAGACATTCCCAGGCCAGATGGGATATATAATCCCTCCAGCGTGTTCTGGCTTTGCCCCGGGTTCCTTTCCCAGTTAGACGTGCCTGCCACAGGAAGGCATCTCAGGGGCCGACCTGATCAGATGCCTGAACCTCCTCAACTGGCGCCTTTCAATGCAAAGCAGCAGCAGTTGTACTCTGAGCTCCTTTTGGGCATCCAAGTTTCTCACAATAATGAGCTCCGACATCTTGCAAGCAAACTCGTTTCGGTCGTAGTGGATGAAAATTTATTTCAACAAGGAATGAAATAAAACGAGGCATAGATGATGTTGATGACAGAGGACAATTCCTCAAATGCAACTTGGGTTGTGGAATTTGTTAATTACTTTAAAAGAGGTCAGTAGTCAGGAGTTTTTTTAAAGGTTTTTAACCCTTAATAGGGCACTCATTGAAATACTTGCAAATGCCAAATTTCAACCCTAGAGAATATTGGAGGATATAACATACTGCCAGAATGTGTAAAAAAAACATACGGACCCGGGGGAGGGGGTAATATTGTGAGAAATAAATTCACAAGATTAAAGTGGCAAATCTACGAGAAAAAATGCGCAGATTTATGAGATTTAAAGTGGTGAATCTGCGAGAAAAAAGCTTTTTTTCTCGTAAATCTGTGACTTTTTTCACACAGATTTGCCACTTTAAATCTCTTAAATCTGCCACTTTAATTTAGTAAATTTGCAACTTTTTTCTCAAAATATTTTTATTTTGGATATCCACTGAAGTTACCAAATATGGTTCTTCGCCCGATAAAGGGTTAAAGAGTATTTACCTTTGTTTATTCACATCCGTCCATCACTATGTTAAGGGTTCCCTTATGTTCCCTTTATATAAATGCTTTTAGCCCAAACAGCCTTTCAGCAGATGCAAATGAAGATAGATATATAGACAACACATCCCTCTAGCAGCAAATAAATCCGCCTGTCTAAGGTCTAAAACCCTACGAGGTAAATTACAAATCTAGTGAATCTCATCCTGCTAAACCCTGAGTGCTGAAAAAAACAATTTCCCACTCTCATAGTAATGATCAAGTCTGCAGATCCCCAATAAATGCAGACTTATCCGTTAGGTCAGTTTCTATTCGCCTCCTATATCTGCAATAACATGCAAAACGTCCATTTTTTCTCTGGGATTGATTGCTGATCTCAATCTTAAATAGGAACGGAATATTTTCTACCAATAACACACATCTCTCTCTATCTAAGATGCTCTCCACAATGCCCAATCCAGCTCGCCTCAAGTGTCTGTACTGATCATTGATTTACTGCTCATGATTGTCAGAGATGCTCAAGGAATTTCCAGCTGTGACAATATAGGTCACACCCCTCTGCTGTGCCCCTGGGCTCTTCCCTGCCTCATCCACAGTCCACCATACAGCTACATATGCTTCAGATCTGTTACCTAAATATAACAGTCGCCATTTTAAATATGTTACTAATGTTCGTTTTGGGCAGCAAAACTCTTTCCTTAAGGTGAGAACAATAAAATACATGGTTAGGCCTTATAAATATGATTTAAAAAGTACAATAAATGGCTAGGTAGAAACACGCTTTTTGTTATCATGCTGATAACATGATAACACATGGTTTTTCTCATGCATTAAAATGTGCTATGTCTGTCAACTGTGTTTGAATATGTGTGCATATGAGGTCCCTAAACAGGCTTAGAATTACATAAACTGGGTATCACTGAAAAGCCGAGAGTCTTGTGGATTCAATTCATCAGTGCACTGTTAAAAAAAGCCAACTTGTATTTTTTTGGCCTAAAACAGTGATTTAAGTTGGTAAAACTTGGAAATATAAATTATTGACATTTAGGGCAATAATGTAAGTTAGCACAACAAAGGAAGCCAGTTGTCTGCTCAAAAACAAGTTGGTGAGTTGTTGTTACTTATATCTTTAAGTTGGGGTTCAAAACAAGGGACAATAGTTCTGATAACTCTTATTTCTTTGTTGTGAAATGCGGGAAAGCGGTGAAATTCGGTCATTAGCGAAAGCTGACGGCCAACTGATGCTAGCGGCTAACTGATGCTAGCGGCTAACTGATGCTAGCGGTACTGCTTGTTACAGCTACAAGAGTAGCCATTAGCGTATCAACGCTAACTCAAAATTGTGGTCACAACATTAGCTGACATTTCATAGCGGTGTTACAATCTTGCTAATTGCACATTGCAGAAGTTAGCAGAAGTAAGGATTAAAAGTTATTGCAATGTAAAATTACCAAAGTTTTTTAAAACTAAATCTCAGCATGGATTCTTCTATGTTGTTCCAAAGGTCTTGGTACATTGATGTACTATTCTGGAGGATTTTTGATCATTTTTTATCAATTCTTGATATGAAAAAAAATGCATAATTCAGCACCAAATGTGTGTAATAAATGGTATCAACCCCAAAAATTGTTGCAGCAATTTATGGAACATGGAAACGGACTTCAAAAGGAGGAATATTGATGTTCTGAATCCTTATACACCTGAATATATTTGTTTAATTAATTCGTTTTTTTTAGTTTTTTTTTTAGAGATTTTTGATCAGAAGTACTTGAAACACAGTGCTGAGTTAGTCTTCAGGTTCAAAGCTTTCAGATGACGTTCACCACTTTTATGTGGCATTTATTGTTGACCTGCTATCTCCCCCTAAACATCCACTGCCCAATTCTCTATAAAAGTGGGCCGTATGGTAAGAGGTTATGCAACTTTTGAATTACAGTGTTGACTTCTGTGTTCACAGAGAACATGAACACTGCACTGCAAAAAAAAAGAAAAGTTGGGTGAACTAAATATTTCAAGGCAACAAACTTCGATAAAATTTTAAGTTGGACAATTAAACTAAATATTATAAGTTTTGTTTTTGAGTTTGCTCAACTCTGAATTTCTCTGGCACGATTGTAACGCCGCTATGAAATGTCATCTAATGTTGTGACCACAATTTTGAGTTAGCATTGATACACTAATGGCTACTCTTGTAGCTGTAACAAGCAGCGCCGCTAGCATCAGTTAGCCGCTAGCATCAGTTAGCCGCTAGCATCAGCTAGACGCTAGCATCAGTTAGCCGCTAGCATCAGCTAGCCGCTAGCTTTCGCTAATGACCGAATTTCACAACAAAGAAATACGAGTTAGCAGAACTATTGTCCCTTGTTGTGAACCCCAACTTAAAGATATAAGTAACAACAACTCACCAACTTGTTTTTGAGCAGACAACTGGCTTCCTTTGTTGTGCTAACTTACATTATTGCCCTAAATGTCAGTAATTTATATTTCCAAGTTTTACCAACTTAAATCACTGTTTTAGGCCAAAAAATACAAGTTGGCTTTTTAGCAGTGTGGTCTCCTGGATGAAAAACGTCTAAAATCATTTTTAAACTTCATTATACCCCACGTCAAAAAGATTACTTCAAACACTCTTAAATCAAGAACTGAAAAGTGACAGCTATATCAGGAAGAATATACGCTATTTATGCTTACACAATCATTCATATTTTCGCTCCCACTCACCTCCAGTTCTCTTCACATCCAGCTCCAAAGGGTTCCCTCCATCACCAGAAGCACCTCTCCACATTTCATCCATCAAAATCTTTAGGCAATTCCCTTCATCCTTTCAGCGACACAACCAGGGCCGAGACTCCATTTGGGGGATATTCTCACACAACTTATGGCATCATTACTCTCTGAAAACGATGACATCATGATGGGGTCTAATCGCTAAAGACTTCTCACATTTCTGAACATCATTATGTCAAATAAATTAATTTAATCACTCTTAAATCAAGGCTGTCTCGATTGAAATTAACTCTGCAAGTTCCTGCTCAGAAATAAACCTCAGAGAATCTCCAACTGCTCTGGCTTTGGCTTTGTGTCAGCTCCAGCCAATAAATAAAACAAATGTCTGACCTGCCAGCGGGAGCACAGCCAAACTGTGACTGTTAGAACCACCACTGGCAGCTCGCTGAATCTGTTGTTCAATTTAGCAACGTTTCAAACCAAACTGGTGGAAAGCAACAAATCATTGACATCTTGATTTTGGCCAGAAATCTGTCCTGTTGATGCTGATTTGCTCCACTTTTCCTGTCTATGAGCCAGAGATGGGCGATGATGCATCATTATCTAGTGAGAGCAGGCAGGCACCTCAAAATATGGTGATATGCATAAATGTGTTCATGATGATTATTTTTTAAGTCGAAGTAGCAAATTTTCTATGAAAAATAAAATAGGCAACAGTGGAAAGTGATGAATAGCAGACAGGCAGACAGTCATACACAGGTCAGACTTCCAGTAATGCTGCTGGATAATTATGTTGTGTACAGAGCTTGCTTTATCCTTTCAATAGCTACCGTGGAACACAGTCTGATGTAATGTAATTAAATTAATGAAGAGTTTAAGAAAAAAATGTAAAGGATGATGCCATAAATGTTCCCTCTAAATTCATTTAAAACCTGATCATAGTGAGGCTCTCCTCCCCCAAAATACGACCCCACGTCTGGTTTGGAGAACAACGTTTATTACCCGTTTACGTGTGTAGTTAGTGGCGCCCTCTATTGGCCGAGTAATTGTGAACAATGCCAAGGTGGATGGTATGGAGATTTGTGCCAAAATGTTCAAACAACACTTCTTCAAATTGAAACGAAAACAGTATTCAAAATATCAAAGACGAAATTCAAAACTTGCAATCAAATTAGTTGTGTAATTGCAAAAGAAATCTGTCTTTAAGTCTTTGAATAACCGCTTTTTTGTTGTTGTTTGCTGTTGGTTTTGCATTTGCGGTTCTGGCACTTATTCCCAGGAAGTTAAAACAAACTTCTCTCTGCTTGTTTCGGAGCAATCTCCGTGTCTGAGCATGGAGGCAAACCAGGAAGTGTCTTAAGCTGCATTCTACCAAAAATTCCAGCAGGGGGCGCTAAGTTTGGCTGCAAAAAAAATCTGTCCATTAATTTCAGTTCAAAATGAGAAAACTTCTCACTTGATTTATTACCTCAAATTTTTTTTTTTGGACAACAATATGGTCTCAATCACTAGTAAAAAATCATCTTCAAGACAATTTGATGTCAATAGTTATAATAATGGCCCCATTTAGAAGAAAATAGAAGATAAAGAATCGTATGATTTGGGGCGGGGCTACCTTTGATTGACAGGTCACTAACAAGGCGAGTCATCATCAGGAGAGAAGCAGAGCAACGCGTGTCCAAAGTTATATATAACATTATATAGATATAAAAGAGGACGTTTAGCGGTTTGGTCTCATAACTTTGACCCTTTCACTGTATTTTCCCTTAATGACAGTTTGTTTGAACGTTTTGTTCATTAAATGTCTGGTTCAGAGTTTGGTTGGACTAACAGACACCCCAAGGAGTCGCTGCTCAGTTTTCTGAGGTCAGTAACATACATTTTGTTTTTGTTTTTTGCTAGCCAAATCTAACATCCCAGTTAATGCTAACATGAATTAGCAGCAGCTTCTCTCAGTCAGGTTGAGGTGTAGAGAGGCTGTAGTCAGTGATCAGATCCCTCTCCTCCTCCACAGTCCAAATATGGTCTGCTCCCCGTATCTGAAAAAAGATGGCGACCAATGGCGACACAAGATGGCGATAACGCCAAACTCGATGCTTCCAATGGGCCACAAACCAATGGGTGATGTCACGGTGACTACGTCCATTATTTATATACAGTCTATGTTTCGGAGCGGACTGTGGAGAATTTCTTTCTAATTTGGAGATCCAACTCATAAAAGTGTAAGTATTGGACGTGTTTATTGTCTTGATCTTTTGCGGTTTTGTTGTGTTTATGCAAAAGTAAGACTGCTCTACTAGTAGATATGTAAGGTTAGCTTGCACCTCATAAATGTTTAGCATAGCGAGCTAATTGGCCTTTTATGTTCAACATTGTTACAACCCAGTATGAGTCTAGGGGAAAGGGAATGTAACACGACGCCGGTGTACTCAGGCAAATAAAGATATTTATTGGTTAACAGCAAAGTTAACAAGAAGTAACAAAAGGAGAACCTTCTTCAGGCTAATAAAGTGATACAAAAGTGAGGCAATGAACAAAGGGCTGTGGGTGGCGCCAACCCATAAAACAAACAAACCAAAACAATCTTCCTACTTGGTTTCCTCCCCACTATCTTGCTATTCAAACACAGTTTCTCAGTTTCTTGAGTTTCTTTAAAAAGCACAGTAAATGAGATGTTGTTGAGATGAAAAAGAAGGATTGGTGTTCGGTCAAGGTTTACTAGTCAGCCAACAGAAAGGTTAAGTTATCCTCTAACACTCCAGACCTTTAGACAACCGAACATGGGCAGGAAAGTTGTGAAAGCAGAAAATAACAGTGTCCTGATTCCCTGAGATGTACCTTAACCCTTTATCAGGCAAAGAACTATATTTGGTAGTTAGAGTCAGGTAATATTTCGAGAAAAACGTTGCAAATTTACTAGATTAAAGTGGCAAACCTACAAGAAAAAATGTCACAGATTTAAGATATTTAAAGTGGCAAATCTGCGCGAAACAAGTCGCAGATTTAAGAGAAATAAGTGGGAAAAAAGCAACTTTTTTCCCCCAGATTCAACACTTTAAATCTCATAAATCTACGCATTTTTTTCTTGTAGATTTGCCACTTTAATCTTGTAAACTTTTTTCTCAAAATATTATTGTCGTTTGTTTTTTTACACATTCTGGCAGTATGTAATATCCTCCAATATTCTCTAGGAATAATTGGGATGAAATAATTAGTTGAAATTTGGGATTTGGAAGTATTTCAATGAGTGTCCTAGGGTTAAAGTGGTGAATCTGGGAGAAAAAATTGCTTTTTTCCCACTTTTTTTTCGTAAATCTGCGACTTGTTTCGCGCAGATTTGCCACTTTAAATCTCTTAAATCTGCGACTCTTTTTCTTGTAGATTTGCCACTTTAATCTAGTAAATTTGCAACTTTTTTCTCGAAATATCACCTGAAGTTACCAAATATAGTTATTTGCCTGATAAAGGGTTAAACAGACTACAGTGGTCTTTATTTAGACAAGCAATCGTTGGGGAAATGAATTACTTTGTCTTGTATGAACAGGGTAAATAAACTACCCAATGGGAGTTGAGTTTGTGTTAAACAGGCCCACAGCGGACTGGTCAGATGACTGAACAGGGTTTAATGAGCTAACCTGTGAGTTTACTTCAGTTTTATATAAATTAAGAGTGAGATTGTTTTTATCTGAAAGTGCTATGCAGTTAAGTATTTTATCTTCAATCATTTGTGTCCTGACAATATTTCCATATTGTGACATTGTGTTGCATGCACATTGCAGCAGTGCTGTAATTAGAGTGTTTTTTACTGGAGGCACAGTATCTTGTCAAATTGGTGAATCTGTTTTCTCTATTTTGTTGTGTTTTCTGAAATCTCAGTGTCTTGGAAATCTCTCAGGCATCCTGTAACGTCTCAGAAATGTCTCTATTATCCTAAGACTTACATCGTGTCTCCTGAACCCTAGATTACACCGACAGTGCTGAGTAGCTTTATTATGCATTTTATGTAATGATGACTCAGTACCTGATAGTTTAATTAGCATTTTGTAAGTGCTATGTTTTTTTTTTTTCATATCCTAATGTTAATTAGAGACATCGCACTATTTCCTCACAGGAGTTCTCTGCAATTACACAACGGCTCTGTGCTTCGCATTCAAACGCGATGATGACTAATACATTTATACGGTTCATATCTCAAATTGGTTGACATGCAAGCTAGAGCAGCCCCATAATTGAACTTATAAGATGTTTCTCATTTGGTTTTAAATTCACTCAATCCATTTATGTAATTGGGCGCCTTCATAACAGCTGATGAGCATGAAATGAGTATAACTGTCTGAATGCTGATCTTAAACAATCAGAGACAACAGAGCAGATTAATTGATCTATATTCTGCTCGGATCAAAATGAAACAAATGTTATTTGGAGTTTAGCATGACAGAGCGCTGTACTAACAGGGTGTATCTATGTAATGTAATGTGACATATTTAGTCGACATGAGTAACACCTGATTGTTGCACATTTCATCACGTCTGTTGTGATAACAATGTTTAATTCACTGGGAGGAAATGACATTGGATGTATGGAATATGTCATGAATATTCTCCGGCTGTTTTTTTTTTTTTTTTCTTCTTCTATCTCTCTATGTATGGGTGCCATACATACCACTTTCCTGCAGCTGCACAGTACTTAACCAGGAGAAAATTGAGTTCCCCTCTCATTAAATCTTCAATTAAAATGCAATAACTTACAGTATATCAGTTGCATCCACAGTAGCAGCTTTCATTCAAGTCGTTCAGACTTTTTAATTAAAAAACTGCCGGTGACTATTACCTGATAGGGTAAGATGATAGTGTGTGTGTGCAAGTGCAATGGAGATTCTGACTTGCACGTGCAATGCAGATTCTGGCTCTGAATGTATGTGTGTGGGGCTGAATGGAGTCATTTGCCCCCTTTGCCTTTACAATTATGGCTGCCTAATGGAAATATAGTGTAATAATATACACAAGTAACCTTATAGATTAAATTTAGTGGCTTTTTTTTTACAAATTAAAATGCATAACCCCCGAAAGGAGGAAAGAAGTGAGGCAGAAAATCTATCTACAGAAAGCATATTGTGATGTTAAGGTGTAATAGCTAGAGGTGTGAATGATCAGAGGCCCCATGATACCATTTTATCCCAATACTTGAATTACAATACGATATTATTGCTATTTTAAGCATTTTGCGATAGGGTGTGTATTGTGATACGATACATTGCGATTTAACTGTTTAACCCTTTATCAGGCAAAGAACTATATTTGGTAACTTCAGGTAATATTTCGAGAAAAAAGTTGCAAATTTACTGGATTAAAGTGGCAAATCTACAAGAAAAAAAGTCGCAGATTTAAGAGATTTAAAGTGGCAAATATGTGCGAAAAAAGTCACAGATTTACGAGAACAAAGTGGGGAAAAAAGCAACTTTTTTCTCCCAGATTCACCACTTTAACCCTTAATAGGACACTCATTGAAATACTTGCAAATTCCAAATTTCAACCCTAGAGAATATTGGAGGATATTACATACTGCCAGAATGTGTAAAAAAAACATACAAAAATTATATTTTGAGAAAAAAAGTTTCCGAAATTAAAGTAGCAAATCTACGAGAAAAAAATGCGCAGATTTATGAGATTTAAAATGGTGAATCTGGGAGAAAAAAGTTGCTTTTTCCCCCACTTTTTTCTCTTAAATCTGCGACTTGTTTCGCGCAGATTTGCCACTTTAAATCTCTTAAATCTGCAACTTTTTTTCTTGTAGGTTTGCCACTTTAATCTAGTAAATTTGCAACTTTTTTCTCGAAATATTACCTGACTCTAACTACCAAATATAGTTCTTTGCCTGATAAAGGGTTAAGGTACCTCTCAGGGAATCAGGACACTGTTATTTTCTGCTTTCACAACTTTCCTGCCCATGTTCGGTTGTTTCAAGGTCTGGAGTGTTAGAGGATAACTTAACCTTTCTGTTGGCTGACTAGTGAGTCTTGAGTCATGGTGGTCAGCACCACAATGCCTCAACAAAATTAACTGAAAAGACAACTTAGTCCTTTAACCTTGACCGAACACCAATCCTTCTTTTTAATAGCTAGAGGTGTGAATGAGCAGAGGCCCCATGGTACCATATTATCCCAATACTTGAGTTACAATACAATATTATTGCTATTTTAAGCATTTTGCGATAGGGTGAGTATTGTGATACAATACATTGTGATTTAACTGTTTAACCCTTTATCAGGCAAAGAACTATATTTGGTAACTTCAGGTAATATTTCAAGAAAAAAGTTGCACATTTACTAGAAAAAAAGTCACAGATTTAAGAGATTTAAAGTGGCAAATCTGTACGAAAAAAGTCACAGTTTTACGAGAACAAAGTGGAAAAAAAGCATTTTTTTTCTCCCAGATACACCACTTTACTCATTGAAATACTTGCAAATTTCAAATTTCAACCCTAGAGAATATTGGAGGATATTACATACTGCCAGAATGTGTAAAAAAAAACATACGACAATAATATTTTGAGAAAAAAGTTTACGAGATTAAAGTGGCAAATCAAAGTTTTTTCCCCACTTTTTTCGCATAAATCTGCGACTTTTTTTGCGCAGATTTGGCACTTTAAATCTCTTAAATCTGCAACTTTTTTTCTTGTAGATTGTAGATTGTGTCCACAAAATTAAATTCAATCAAGAATTGTTTCGTCAAATGAGAGAAAACTCTCAGTCTATTCATCTCACTTCAGTCTTTTTATTTCTCAATGAGAGTCAAACCCACGGACTGACCAACAAAGTATTCAGTCAAAAATGAACTGAACTGATATCAAACATGTATGGACAACAACAATTGCAGTATTTTCTCAAACTTTCCTCAGCTTCACTGATTTTTTTAATGAAACATAAAAAGAGCAGAACTTTGCAGCATTATTTCGAAAACTTCCCAACACAGATATATACTGACCTGTGCCTATAGATTAGCCTCAGATCTTCTAGGTCAGGGATGGGCAACTTAAATGCTGGAGGGGGCCACAATTTTTCATGTTCACTACCACAGGGCCACATATAGGACCGTGATATGATGAAACTGCGATTTTAAATATGTTTACAGTGCAGTCACTTAACATATTTCATGCTCAAATGCATGTATAACAGTATAAATTGGAATACAAAAGGTTTGAAGCAAATAAAAAATAACCACTTACTGTGATTTCTTCTTTTTGGTGCAGGAACAGCAGACCAACATTAATTGCAAGAAGTAATTTTGTGCATTTTTACACTGCACTTTAAAGATTTCATGCTCAAATGCATGTAGTTCTACTGAGGGCCACTTCAAGTGAGGGTGCGGGCCGTATGCGGCCCTCAGGCCTCCAGTTGCCCATCCCTGTTCTAGTTTCATATGATACCAGTATCTCCAGTATGTTCCTAAAAGTGAGCCCGCTACATTCTTGGGGAAAAAAACAGCAAAAATGCTGATGGTACGCCAAATATCGATACATAACATTGCCACGCAAAATATCGCAATACTACTACCGTATCGTTTTTTCCCCCACGTCTAGAAATAGCATTTCTTACTTATTTCTCTATACCAGTGGTCCTCAACCTTTTTGAGTCGCGACCCCCAATTTAACATGCATGTTGTCCGCGACCCCCGCTCACTGAACACAATCTCACACGCACAGTTCAGATCACCCAAAAAAGAAACAAAATGACCAAAAAAAGGAAACAAAATGACCAAAAAAGACACAAATTGACCACAAAATGATCAAAAAAGCCACAAAATGACCAAAAAAGTCACAAAATGACCCAAAAAAGACACAAAATTACCACAAAACGAAACAAAATGACCAAAAAAGACACAAATTGACCACAAAATAATCAAAGAAAAGACAAAATGACAAAAAAGACACAAATTGATCACAAAATGATTAAAAAAAAAATGACAAAATGACAAAAAAAAACACACAAAATGACAAAAAAAAAAAGAAATTAAGTGACCAAAAAGACTTAAACACATTAACACATGAACACTTTAACACAGTGGAGACAGAGCTGACTTCCAAAATGATTTGGCGACCCCCAGAAATCATCTCGCGACCCCAATTGGGGTCCCGACCCCAAGGTTGAGAATAGCTGCTCTATACAACAGATTAGTTCTAAAAGCTTCAAGTCATCTCATTCCATGTTGTGAGTATTGAGGAAATATTCCCCGGATTACAGAATAAAAGCCTCCTTTTCTTCCTCTA
Source organism: Centropristis striata (assembly GCF_030273125.1). NCBI lineage: Eukaryota > Metazoa > Chordata > Actinopteri > Perciformes > Serranidae > Centropristis > Centropristis striata. The sequence continues at coordinate 42,719,646 of NC_081517.1, read as the reverse complement.
AAGCCCTCTTTAACTGTGGCCCTTGTCTGATTTCCAGCCAAAACCCCAAAACAACATGAGAGTGAGAATAATAACAACAGCAACAACAACAAAGTCTAGCAGCCATTTATATAAAAAATTCCCGAGATATGAATAATATTTGAAATTATGCTTGGGTCAGTCGGCAGCATGGCCGTGTTGTTTTGCTGACACAGGTCCTCATTAGAACTAGTTGCTGATTTAAAAAAGGCTCATCCCGTCATTCCTCCCATTCCCCCTCCCTCTCCCGTCTTCTCTTCCTCACTCTGTCCTTCCCTGTGCTGTTGGTTCAACATCAAAGGGACCAATTTGCATAGAGCGAGAAGGGAGTACTGAGAGCCAACCTTGTTTAGCTAGTCAGTGTTCTGGTGGTGCTTAATGGCTGCTGACAGATGAAAGGAAAACTGTTCCACTACCCAAACCTCATAAGTACAGCCTCTTCTTTTCCAACTGGCATGATAAAAGATAAGTGAGTAAAGTGAACATCCTCACAACTATCTACAAGTATGCACATAATAATTAGGGCTTGAATGAGAACAATAACACAAACACTTCAGTCACCGGTCCTGACCTGCGATGAGCTCCTCGCTGTATAATTTACCTGTATATCATTATCTTGCTTATTATGTGCAATTTGCCACTTAGATTAAGAGCTTGATGACCAAACAGAAATTGTTATAATGATAATAAGAGATTCTTAGCCAGCATTATTAATACCTGACTGCACTGTCACATTAATCACAGGGACCGGGTTAATTCTGAATGCCTGTGTGTGTTTGTGTCTACATGTCTGAGCATGTGTTTACAAGGTTGTATGCATGCTTGCTATGCATCACTGCTTTACATCACCTGTAATGAGATTATGGGGTGCTATTTTCATGGCAGCGCAAAGACTGGCAGAGGCAGAGACACATTAATTGCTATTTTCTTGACCTTGAAATGCTCTTTCTTACTTTGTTCCCAGCGCGACACACACACACACCAAACACACACACACACACACACACACAGCACAAAGATTGAAGTAAGATAAGGACAGAGAAAGAAAGATTGTTTTCTGTATGTTTGTTCACATATTTTTTTAGGCAGTAAAGCTTTCCTTAGTTTGGTAATGCATTACAGTAATGTGGCTTTTTATTTCAGTGATGAGTCATGTGAGGGATTACTCACAGCAAGAGTCACAGGTTCGAATCCTGATTGTGGCTCTTCTGTGTGGAGTTTGCATGTTTTCGCCGTATCAGTATCAGTTCTCTTCTTCCCACAGTCCAATGGCATGCAGCTGAGGTTTAACTGGTGACTATAAAATGCCCATAGGAGTGAATGAGAGCATGATTGTCTCTATGTGTCAGCCTTGTTACAGTCTGAAGACCTGTCCAGGGTGTACCCCGCCCCTCGGCTCTAGCCCCCCTGCCACCCAAGCTCAGATTTTGGTAAAGGATACTAAATTTATTAATTAGAAATCCCAGTGTAAAGCAGTTAAAGGGAAACAACCTTATCTAATGTACTGTCTGTAACATTCATTCATACATTATTCTTAACCGCTTATCCGCACTTGGGTCGCGGGGGGCTGGAGCCGATCCCAGCTGACATTGGGCGAGAGGCGGGGTTCACCCTGGACAGGTCTATGACTATGACAGGGCTGAAACATAGAGACAGACAATCACACTCTCATTCACACCTACGGAAAATTTAGAGTCACCAATTAAACCGAAGTGCATGTTTTTGGACTGTGGGAGGAAGCTGGAGTACCCGGCGAGAACCCACGCTGACATGGAGAGAACATGCAAATTTCACACAGAAGAGTTTTGCTGTTTTCTGTATGTTCTGTATGTATGTTTCTGTATGTAGGCTGGAGTTGAACCGGCGACCCTCTTGCTGTGAGACAAGGGTGCTAACCACTATGCCACCGTGTAGCCCCTTCTATCTGTAACAGTGATGTAAAATGTTTAACTAATTCAAGCCAGGGTCACATATACACATATACCTCCTGTGGAGGCGATGTGACACACGGATCGGTTGCAACTTCACCGGTCAAAGTTCATCACAGTTGAACTCTAATCTGCTTTGCAACCTGAAGTGAATGTTTGATTCGCCCCTTAGAATGAATATTCACCAATTTGCATATCTGTGACCGCTGCCTCATAGAGACACAGTGCCTTTCAGTCAACTAGCCTGGGTATACCCAGACTGCCTTGCGCGCTCAATTTCATTTCGAACCTGCAAGCAGTCTGGAAACTAAGACTGTTTCTTAGCCCTGTTTTAGGGATCCAATCACAGAGCGGGGAGGGACGGCAAGATGATGACGCGTACTACTGGACAGATGGAAGCTTGTTGTTTTGTAGTTTTCTTACAGATCCAACATGGCTGCAGCAGACACAAAACTCTCATTCGATCTAGCTGTAGACGGTGTTTTAAATAGTTTAGAGCGAAAGCTGATTTTAAAAGAAGAACAACGTTTGACTTTACGCTCCTGTTTCACCACGAAAAAGGATGTTTTAGCCTTGCTTCCGACAGGATTTGGCCAAAGCCTAATCTACCAGCTAGCCCCACTACCGCTCGCTGCTGTAATGCCGGTGATCTGGCTACGAGCCGGGGGAACAGCGGAGCCGCCAGAGACCCCCAGCAGCTCGTCTATTGACCATAAAATCAGTGGATGTGTGTGGCTGAATGACATGAGGGGGAAATAAGGCGTAAAAATAAATAATCAGGCAGAAAGCGAGAACTGGAGAAGCAAAGCAGCAAGCAACACTATCACAGACACACACACACCAACACTGCCGGTAGACTGTGAGCAGTCAGAGCCAGCAACAACATGCTGCAGAAAAACGTTGCAGAAGCAGAATTAAGCATTTTAGTCCCAAAGTAGAGATGGGCTAGTCTGGCTATGTAAACATCAATTTCTGTCGCTCTACATTCGTCATCTGGTACAACTGATACGATTGGCTAAGAGCTACGTACAGACATTCGTAGCGCCCAATAAACGGCTCTGGAGGATCATAAACCACACCTCCTCTACGGAAAAATGAATTGCTGGTATCCAGACTATCATCATTTGTGATATAGTCTGGTGTTAGCCAGGCTAGCCATCACCATTTACTTTGTATTGCATCAAGCTGCCTCATGTCAATGCTGTCTGCTAACAGACAACAAAAAAATGCTGAAAAGTTGCTGTGTGGTGGAATGCACCGAATGGGTGAATAACCCATAACCCCATAAAAAACCCATAAGTTTTTATAAGCTGACGAACCAAAAAAACTGAGCCTTTAAGAAGGCAAAGGTGGCATAAGGTGTACTGTGTACTGACGTGAGGCATCAGCAGGACTACACTGACCAATGTTTCGTGTGCAGAAAGTATTTTTGTCACAAATTCAAATATTCAAATGTCAGCTTAAGTCTAATTGTATATCTGTAACCTAAGCTAAAACATTTTGAGTAGAAAAGCTATGCAGTATTATGTTTGCAAATGCCTTAGCTTAGTGAGTAAAACAAAGCTAACATTAACGTGTCTTCTCTGGTAACATATGGTGCTAAACTAATACTTTGACAGGCTTATAAATCAAATGTTCTTAGCCAGCTAAAGTCTTTTTTTCTAGGCGCTGGTCATTATCCCCTCTGGTTAGCATGGTTTTCACAGTTACATGCAATGTCTCTATAAAAGAAAAAGGCAGAAAATTGTTACTAACTTTAACATGTCTGGAATGATGCTTCCCCAGGCTGCACACAGGCCGACATTCACAGGGGCTGCTCTGTGTAAACTTCCCTAAAAAGTTATCTTTTAATCCTGTGGTTTTCTTTGGCAAACACAATAAGAGGAGCTAAGGAACTTTATCTCTGTTACTCAGATGATTAAGGGGTCAGCTTGTTTGTCTGTTTTATCAGGAGTTTGATTGTAATGGCTCAGAAAAATTGCAAGCTTGAACCCAACAGCACGACACACAGGTGGGCAGCTTAAGATAAAACTTCACATTTACCAGAGTGAATGAAACAGGAGAGAGGTTGTGACCGGGACCGGCAAATTTATCCAGAGAGGGGTTAGGCAGAAAATCGCCAATCCCCGGGTCAGACAGCAGGTCAGACAGGCAGAACAAAGCCTGGCAGCTGGGGGGAATGCAAACAAGAGCCCCGTTCTCACTTATTAACAAGCATTCTGGTGTTTCAATCACAAGTAGATAGCTTAAAGTACAGGAGTGAACACAGTTAAGACGTTAAGATGTGTAAAAATGTGCCCTGGGCCACAATAAAGGCCGCTTAGTCCTCTGTTGTCTGACTTCTGTGCATTGCTGCCTGCCGCTGCTGTATATCTCAAGTCACAGAAACCACTGAGAGTTCAAGTTTTGGATGTTATTATCAAACTGTCTGTGATGTTGCAGTTTTTGTTTTTGTGCTCCACACAGATCTTATGTGAGCTTTAGTGCAGTGTATTATATCATATATATTTTTTCATTTTGTGTTGCCCTGCATATAAATAAAGACATTTCCACCATACATTGGTGCATAAAATTCGTCAATTTAAGGGTTAACTTAGATAAAAGCGGATATCTTTGGTGGTTTTTCTGGTAGCCTTAGACTTATATTGCTGCTCTTGTTTACTGTTGAAACAATTAATAATTATTTTTGCCTGTGCCAAAATGCCACTTTCTGATTGGCTGCTGTTTGTGATCAATAACCCAACCTAATTAAAGCCTCATTGACCTGACTGAAAGCTAATGATAATGATATTCCAAATGTCAAGTTTAATCAAATTTGTTATTTGGCATTCAGTTACATGTTATTTAATTACATGACGCAGAATATTATTCAATATTATTTTTCAGAGAGGACAATTAGCCTACATTTTAATTGATGGGGGGTGGTAAGGGACCTGAATAATAGATAGGGGCGCACTGGCCCCAAAAAGGTTGAGAACCAATGCTCCAGACAATCTGGCAGAGAATGAGTGGAGATGGGCCGGTATATGTACTGCAAAGCTGAAAAATAGGAAGCAGATGAGTATGTAGGAGGGGAAGGGTTTAGGTTATGTGGGATGGGTTACTGCAGGGCAGGAGTAATTTTTGAAATCTGAAATGACAGGGAACCATTGGCTTCTTTCACACCTACTTCGTTTGGTCCAGACTTTAGATGTGAAACCTCCCCTGGACCAAGTTCAAACAGCCAGAGTTGGTCCAACAAAAAGATTTTCTCTCTGATCAAACTGAACCACTGTCCAGCCAGTGTAAAACCTTTTTTGGACGGTTACAGTAATTAGAGTAAGTTCTGGCAGACCAGCCTCCTGTTATAAACCTGGTGTGGCTTGTAGAACCTGATAATGTAATAAATTCCCGATAATGTAATAACCCCGATAATGTAATAAAAATCTGCACTTGAGTCCATTGAAAATGTAATGAAACCTAATAAGGTAATAACTTCCCGATAATGTAATTAAGTGCATTTCCCAATAATGTAATACACTTTTTTACCAATAATGTAACAAAGTATAACATTAATGGGAGGTTATTACATTATCAGGTTAGCCTTCATTTCGCAAGTCCTGATAATGTAATAATTCCCCAATATTGTAATAATTTAACAGCAGACCACCCATTACTTGGATTCAAGTGGTGATACTGTGTAGGCAACTCTAGCTGAAGAGCTCTAGCGCCACCAACAGGTCAAAGTTGAATGTTTATTAACTTTTGACCTGTTCATCAGTTTTTCACAAACGAGGTATCCATGACACACAAATGCATTCAACAGCTTCTTGAAATCTAAAATTGCTTGGCCGTGACACCAAATCAAACTTAATGGCTAAGTCGCCAAACAGGAAGTTAGCCCATTTCTCAGCAACCCTTCAACATATCTTAACCAAACTTGGTATATAGAGTCATGACGTCACCAGATGTTTTGGGTGTCCCCAAGATGATGTCATGAGTCATATGATGATGTCATGATGCCATATGTACCAAGTTTGGTTAAGATATGCTAAAGGGTTACTGAGAAATGGGCTTACTTCCTGTTTGGTGACCTTATCATCAAGTTTGATTGGCTGTCACAGCCAAGTGCCTTTGAATTTCAAGAAGATGTTGAATCCATTCGTGTCTCATGGTCTGAAGATCATCTGGGCCAAGTTTAGAGAAGATTAGACAACATTTGTGATAAGAGTATTGCCACTTGAACCCAAGTAATGGGTGGTCTGCTGTTAAATTATCACAATATTGGGGAATTATTACATTATCAGGACTTGCAAAATGAAGGCTGACCTGATAATGTAATAACCTCCCATTAATGTTATACTTTATTACATTACTGGTAAAAAGTGTATTACATTATTGGGAAATGCACTTAATTACATTATCGAGAAGTTATTACATTCTCAAGTTTTATTACATTTTCAATGGACTCAAGTGCAGATTTTTATTACATTATCGGGAATTTATTACATTATCAGGTTCTACATGGCTTCTTAATGAAATAGCTCTAAATAGCACATTTGGATACAAACAGATGTATAAACACTTACATATAGTTGTCATAAGGAACAGACTCCTCTCTTGAACAGTTAATAGAAAGCCAAAGAGTATTGAAAAGGGCAAATTGCCACATTGAGTAGCCATGTTGGTCTTATTAAGTGCTGTGTGGGAGAAGTTGTTTCTGCATGTTCCAGCAGAGTATTTATTAGGCGATGCCAATGACACTGCAGTCCAGACGTCTACCAGCATGTCCCCTTTACCCTGGTCATCAGCCTTTCTCATAGATCACCATGGTTCTGCCAACGCTGGCGCCCGGGCCAGAGAGGCTGATTATCTTGTCCGTGATGTCTTTCTTGGCAACATTATCTCCTCCTGCAGTCACATTCCCCGGGTCTCCAGCATGCCTCTCTGCATCATATCTGCAAAAAGCAGCTAATGCAGGAAAAACCTGCTTTCCCACAATTACTGCTAACGTGTCTATATACATAAATGTGTCAGTCATAAATTAAAGATATTGCCCTTGCTTAGTAGTTAAGTATGTCGACTCACAGTGGCAGTAACACGCCACAGTGACCCCCACTGAAATGAAGAGGATCAGTATTACACTAGACACACATGATTCTGGATTTTAGGGGCTGTAGTGTCATTCATGACAGGAGACAGTTAACTGGAATTGTATCATTTCTGTCCTGGGAGATTACAGGCAGTGATATCCTTGACCTCCTGCAGGACTCCTCACAGAAACTGCCCTTTAATAGTTAAGGCAGGTTGAGGGTGAAACACTGAGGGAATTGGTGTTAAAGGCATGTGTGTGTGTGTGTGTGTGTGTGTGTGTGTGTGTGTGTGTGCGTGCACCTCGGCAGACGACCTCCTGTGATGCATTCCTGGGTCGCTCTGCTTGCAGTTGAGACTGATTTCCATTCTATAAATCCCCTCATTTGATGGATATGTCTCCTTATAGTTTCAGACTAGAGAAAGGCAATGAATGTAAAATGCAGTCCTCGATTTCTTTCCTTTTTTGCTGGAGTAATAAGCTTTTATTGATTTTCCTCCACATTTCTTTAACCTGCTTCCAGATGGTTTTGCTTAACTTAACAACCCTAACTAGGCCGAGCAGCTTCCTCTGCACGTCAAAGCATGTCAAAGCAAAATCATAAAGAATGACATCGGTGTGCCGTGTGGTCCGCTAAAAAAAAGGGGTTCCCGGTGTTCCGAGTTTGGTTCCCCGCAGGTGAGAACACAGTCCAAATCAAAGGAAGAGAGCAAACTGAAACATAGCACATTCTTGGTAGAATTTGGGCGGACAACGTAGTGGATTGAAAAATGTCTCGTGGACAGTCGTGGTCTAGTGATGAAGAAAAGGTCCTTATTGTAATATGGTCAGATGATCACATAACACAGTTGCTTGTAGCTACAAACAAAAACAACAAAGTCTTCAAATTATTTAGCGACAGAATGGTGGCTTATGGATTCAAGCACACAGCGGATCAATGCCGCATAGAAGTGAAAAAACTCTGCCAACAATATATTAAAGTCTGCAACTTTCTTTAAAAAAGTAGCCGCTCTTTTCTTGACATATTCTGTCCAACAGACGAAGGAAAATCATCAACAGTGTGACATTTGTTTACAGTGGTTGGTGCACTTGATAAAGCACAGTGTGGAGTCAAACCAAACTAAATAAAATGTTTATGAGTCCACCAACACAAACAATAAGGCGACTCTGACCCCGGGATTCCACTGGATGCGTAACGACTCCGAAAGGGGTCCGTCCGCAACAGCTGCGTATCTCCGCAGTCCGTCAACACCCACCGGATCTGTCTGTGTCGGAGCTGTTGCGTACAGTGGAGTCCCGAGGACGCACGAGATCTCTCAAATTCACGTGTAATCAATTGATATAACTGGAAGAGAATCAACATCTCCTCATTAATGACTGGAGACAAATCCAGCGACTCCATCCTAAGCGCTAACGAGGTCGGCCGGGTTGTTAACAAGCCGGCCGACCTCGTTAGCGGCAGTTAGCTCTGTAGCAGTACAGTGTGTATGTGCTGCTGCTGCAGGAGGTGTTCACTTAGCGACCTCTATTTATTTACTACAAGCACCGGAGTGAGCGGTGTGAAACGACGAGTGAAAACCTCTAACCTGTTGACTTCAGGTCTGTCCCCGCCCATCATGACGTCTTCACGTTGTGAAATACGAGCTGCCGTGAACCCGAGGTATTTTATTTTGAAAATATACCGGATGTTTTATCTTGTGCCTGTGCACGACTTCCTGTCCCGAACGATCTGTTCTGTGCTGAATTTATGCGCCGTGCTCCGTCATCCGACAAAAATAGAAGCTCTGTGCAGGTGTTGCGAGGGCTGTCGGATGGCCATGCGACGTCGGACTCATTACGCAGCGGATCTGCAGTCGGTGGAATCTCACACATTGATTATAATGGGTGCGTAACGGCTCCGACGATGGATCTGCAGCCGTTACGCATCCAGTGGAATCCAGGGGTGAGAGCGCAGGGCCAGGATCATGCCAAATTTCGCAATTTTAACAGTGTATTATTATTGTAGCGCTTTAAGGCGTAAACTAATTTGTATATCCACCTCTTGATTTGTATCTTCTCCAAAATATAATGAACTCTTCCTTTGCTCTTGCCAGACCGTTTCACCAAATTCCATGAAAATTGGGTCAGTTGTTTTTGTCATCTTGCTAGCAAACAGAAAAATGAACCCAGAAACAAACCAAACGGAAAACATGGCCTCCATGCCGAAAGTAAGTTATCCCTACAAGTCATCTATTTTTAAAGACAGTAACCTCATTCAGAATGTTATTTGTATTATGTCATTTATCAACCTCCAGCTGATCAAATCAGATAAACAAAGACAAAAACAACAGTCACTCGCTAAAAATGATAAGTCTTCTCTTGCCCACTTGCGTTTGAAATCAGCGACCCAAGAATTTCAGTGGAAGATTTGCTCCCATTATCATTTTAAACTGCGTGATGTGGGAGAATGGAAACCTTTTGGTTTCTCATTCAAGGTGTCTGTCTTGATAAAAAAAACAAAGCTCTCTCGGGCCAACACAGCTGATCCCAATCTTAAAATAATTACATGTTCCAATGGACCAGAGTTCCCTGATGCTGTCTTAATCCAGTCTCTGTGGGGGTCTGGAGTTGCAGCGTCTCAGGAGGGCTCGAGTTTACAGGGGCACCTGAGACACACTGTGAATAATCTGCAGATTTATATCTAAAAGAGCTTTACGCCTACTGTGCACACAGACAAACAGTATTGTGTGTATTTTCGCCAAGGTGAGGGGTCACAAATGACATCTTTTCGTAAAATGGCTTTTTAACCAGTCCTAAAAATGATGATTATAATCGCAGAACTGACAAAACAGGAAGAAAATAGAGAAAGTGAGGAAAAAAATCCAGTCAGGCATTTAATTACAACCACATGACACCTAACTCAGACTGGAAAAAAGACTGGTATACTCAAGGAAACCATTGTTATTACGCTAACAAATGGGTTTTCCCAGAATTCCTTTTAATCCCTTGTGAGAAATGAGGAGTGAACCAAATCTCTTTGATTCCAGTTTGCTCTGTTGATTTAAGTTTTCTTTGTTTGCTATTCTTTTCCCACCACTGTGACTATGAGCTATATTGTCTTAATGAAGATGTGGATTTGCCTTCTTTCTTGTGATATTTCATAACACAGTTTCTTTTATCATTCGGTAATATGTCATTGGTTGCATGTGACCAATTGTGTTTCACCTGCTGGGCGCGAGCTGGTTATATGATTTGACAGCCACTGGTTCTCCAGCTGGGTTTGTACTTGACCTTTTACCCACATGTACATACATGGACCCTTTTACAGTTTGTAAGCAATAATAACTTAAGGCAGTATACCTATGCAGTTTCGCAACAGAAGTTGCAAAAGTGTATCAAGCTGTGTCGGGCCATTTACCATCAAAGATCGCAAATGCAATCAAACAAATTGACTTTGACAAATGGTGACCAACTTCCAAATCTATGTGCTATAAGTGAGTGGGTAAAATATATTAGCAAGTAGCCATTTATATAAAAGTGTTTGGTAGAATGTAACCTAAAACCAGTGAGAATATTACAAGCAGTCAAGTCACTAGATGCCTACAACTACAACTATGGTATTTAAGGTCATAACCACAACGTCAGATACAGTAGACTCAGAGTTTTGAGTAAATTCAGTCTTAAATCACACACATTCCTGATCGTGTCCTCAGTCCAGTGGTAGTGAACACATTTAAGCCGCCGTAGATGCAACCAGTGTTTTGGTTTGCCGAGTGACCCTGTTAACTGGTGCTCTCAATAACATGAACACAACCAACATGGTCTCACAGGAATCCGTGAAATGGCCACGGAATCACTCAAATTTCTGTGAAACTGACACGGATTTTGCTACAATGCAAGTTAATGACAGTCATATCCCGTGGCTATTCCAACATACAAAGTGATTATGTACATTCACTGAGTGAATATTTAGAAAATAAAACATATATTTCTTGCTAGAAATGTGATCAAAATCCATTTTTATGCAGAAACTAAGTCAAAATATTGACTTTTCACTAAAAATGAGAGAACTGTCCGCCATGTTTTTTGTTCTGACCGCCGGGACCTTGAAAGTCACGTGACTTGGAACAAACTAATAACAAATATCCATGGAATAGCCACGGGATATGACTGTCATTAACTTGCATTGTAGCAAAATCTGTGTCAGTTTCACGGAAATTTGAGTGATTCCGTGGCTATTCCACGGATTTTGAGTTAAGCAAATCTGTGGCTATTTCACGGATTCCTGTGAGACCAGGTTCAACACAACATGTAGGTGTCCTTGTAAAAGCCCTCAATTTTACTTGAAGCAGATTGAATTTTATATTCATCTATGTTTATTATCTATGGCAACCATCTATGGAAGTTACAAGGAAGAAACTATAGATGCATCCGGCTGAAAGTCACCAGTGAACAAAGTCATCACTTGTTAAACTGTAACACCAGCTGCTCTAAAATGGTCTTGATCCGGTCAGAATTCTGACGAACTTCACTCTAATGTCGGAATAAGATTTTTGCACACATCCACTAGTAACTCATGTTCGAATTAAATGTTTAAAGCGGGTGGGCAACTTAAATGCTGGAGGGGGCCACAATTTTTAATCGACACTACCACAGGGCCACATATAGGACCGTGCACTTAACCAGATATGATGAAACTGCAATTTTTGAACATGTTTACAGTAAAGAAACTTAACATATTTCATGCTCAAATGCATGTATAACAGTATAAACAGGAATACAAAAGGTTTGAAGCAAATCAAAAATAACCACTTACTGTGATTTCTTTTTTTATCAGTGCAAGAACAGCAGACCAAAACTAAAACTGCAAGAAGTCATTTTGTGCATTTTTACACAGCACTTTTAAGATGTCATGCTCAAATGCATGTAGTTGTACTGAGGGACACTTCAAGGGAGGGTGCGGGCCGTATGTGGCCCCCGGGCCTCCAGTTGCCCATCCCTGGTTTACAGCTTGCTAATTTGTTTGGATGACTGGGGCAAAACACCACATCCATTGCCAACATCCATACATATGTGGGTGTTGCATACCAACATGGTCTCACAGAAATCCGTGAAATAGCCACGGATTTCGCTTAACTCAAAATCCGTGGAATATCCACGGAATCGCTCAAATTTCTGTGAAACTGACACGGATTTCGCTACAATGCAAGTTAATGACCCGTTAATATCCCGTGGCTATTCCAACATACAAAGTGATTATGTACATTCACTGAGTGAATATTTAGAAAATAAAACATATATTTCTCGCTAGAAATGTGATCAAAATCCATTTTTATGCAGAAACTAAGTCAAAATATTGATTTTTCACTAAAAATGAGAGAACTGTCCGCCATGTTTTTTGTTCTGACCGCCGGGACCTTGAAAGTCACGTGACTTGGAACAAACCAATAGCCACGGGATATGACTGTCATTAACTTGCATTGTAGCGAAATCCGTGTCAGTTTCACGGAAATTTGAGCGATTCCGTGGCTATTCCACGGATTTTGAGTTAAGCGAAATCCGTGGCTATTTCACGGATTTCTGTGAGACCAGAGGGGTATTCCAGAAAGCGGGTTATGTGAAAACTCTGAGCTTGTTAACCCTGAGATGAGGGAAACAATGAGGTTATCCGTTCCAGAAAGAGAGGTAACTTAAACTCTGGGTCCGTTACTGCGGTGACGTACTCTGTGAACATAACCTGCTCGCTGCAGGTTTACTATAAAAACCTCAGAGTTTCTACCTGTCTCCTCCCACACGAAGAAAGCGGTTAGATATGGATTGCCCCTTTCTTAGAAATCCGATCGACATCGAGGCCGTTTTGATTAGAAATGTTTTACGTCGCGAAAGAATCTTCCGACCCAGGTTAGACGTTTTATCATTTCCAGAGGATTTTGTTTTCGAACGCTACCGCTTTTCATCAAACAGTATCATTTATCTCAATAACCTTCTCCGCCCATATATCACCAACCTCACACACCGCGGACGAGCACTCACATTAAATAACTTCAATAGATATAAAATATAAATGTGTTTCGATGTGTATAAAGTGTTAATCTACTAAGTGGAGTATTAAGTGAGAGGACGTTGAAAAACAACATTTTGTTAGGGGTTTAAATTACTATTTGAAGTAGCCACTGAATTAATATTTACTTTGTTTAATAGCCTAAGTCAATTTAAAAAAATAAAATAAAAATCTAAGTGAGGTGCAATCATAGCCTAGCAAAATATATCTTACCTTTTTGAATAATGTTTTTATGTTTCATTTTTAACTGCCTCCAAGTCCTCCTTTCTCCTGTTGGATTGCACCTAAATGAAAATTAGATTTAATTCCTACTTATGATCATAACTATAGGCAATGCTACGATCTTACGGTTAAATGTTACGTCAGTGTTACATTCAAACTTACGCGTTGACTCGGGCAGCAATTTTCTCCCATGCAGTCTCTCTCTCCTTCGCTGCTGCAGCCGTGTTACTTTTTCGGCGAAATATGTGCTCATACTCGCCGTAGGACTGCATGAGTATCTCCAACTCTACCGCGGTGAAATAGGTCGATCTTTGTTTTTTTTCCGTTGTCATGGTGACTCGTGGAATCGGGGCTCCATTGATGATGGCTTTTTATAGTGGTTGTGCACGCGCGTAACCCGAGGCTGACATACTCAGAGATGATTGAACTAACTCAGATCAGCTGTTCTGGAACCGGATACCCAGAGTTTCCCATCTCAGGGTAAGTCATCTCAGAGTTCAGGGATTGACTCAGAGGTTGTTGAACCTGCTTTCTGGAATACCCCCCTGGTTGTTGCATACACTTGATAACATCAGGTGTTAAAGGCCTTTTCACTTGGTAAAGATTATAATGTTTTCTTGCCAGCAGAGCTCAAATGGGGACAGAATAATCCCCTATAAACAGAAGAAGAAGAGAGTGAGGTGGTACAACAATCAGCAGGACATCCAACAGATTGCACTGGTAGTTTTCTTTGTCACTAACTGCCACGTCTGGTCTCGTCACCACAAAATACACATGAACTTGTGAGTAAACAAACACAAGGCAGCGAGCACATCGTCCTCAACTCCACTCAGCAGTAAATCACACATGGTCTGTGAGACACTATGTCTCCGTTAAGTGTGTTTATAAAACTTAGACAGACTTTATTGTCATTCAGTTATACATAGACACATGCACATTGAATGAAATTCCGATGCATTGGCTAACAGTGATTGTATTCTGGAATGTAAGATGAATAAAATATATAAAAATATAAAACTGGTTTAGATGGCCTGCTAATTGAATTTTAAAATAATTTCTCCAATTATTTAATGCCTCTTTTTCTTGCCATGATTAATATCTGTTTTAGGAAAAGCTGTCTTCCTCAATCTTTATGTATGGCATCTATAACTCTTCTCTTAACCCATTAAAGCCTGGAAATTGGTTATGTCGTTTTGTAGTATTTGTCGTTTTTTTCCCCACCTTTTTTCAGTCTCTTGGCCAATGAAATGCATCAGAATACATGTGGGAGTGTGGCAATGCAACATGAGACTTTTCCAGAACTTTGAAATCATCACCAAAAAAAGACACAAAATGACCAAAAAGGACACAAAATGACCAAAAAAGACACAAAATGACCAAAAAGGACACAAAATGACCAAAAAAAGACGCAAATTACCAAAAAAAGACACATTATTGCCAAAAAAAATACACAGAATTACCAAAAAAAGACACAAAATTGCCAAAAAAAGACGCAAATTATTTAAAAAAGACACAGAATTATTAAAAAAGACACAGAATTACCAAAAAAGACACAAAATTACCAAAAAAAGACACATTATTGCCAAAAAAATACACAAAATTACCAAAAAAAGACACAAAATTACCAAAAAATTACGCAAATTATTTAAAAAAGACACCGAATTATTAAAAAAGACACAGAATTACCAAAAAAAGACACAGAATTACCAAAAAAGACAAAAATCACCAAAAAAAGACACAAAATTACCAAAAAAAGACACAAAATTACAAAAAAAAGACACAGAATTCCCCTAAAATACATACAATTACTAAAAAAACTTCAGGTTTTAGGGGGTTATAGAAAGATAAAGACCCTCTCCATTGTGCCTCTTATAGGCCGATTTCAGTTATTAACACAAATTATAAAATAATTGCCAAGGCCCTAGCTTTATGGTTTGAAAGGGTTTTACCTAGCATTATTATTATTATACATTTTTTATTTACATATATTATACATTTTTTATCATATATTATTAAAAGAGCTTCTACATTCTGGTGTATTAACCATTGCAGAAATATAAAAAAATGATTTTGGTAAATAATAATGCTGTTTTTTAAATTTAGGACAGCTGTGGCACAAACAGCTGGTCTTATACATTTGTTGAGCACTGTACCTGGGCAACAAACAGAGTGACATTTAAAATCTTGTAGAGTTGCATTGTATCAACATTTTAAAAATTACATAACATTCACAATTTATCATTAGCAAACTGGACATTTACAGAAACTACACAAACATTAAGGTCATGTCCAAATGGGCCGGCTCTTCTCATGACTCACTGCGGGCGACTAAATTAATTTGAGCACAATTACGTCCATCTTGGGTGTCGCTTGGTAATAAATGACATCCCCAGAGATGACTGGCAGGTTGCTGGTGATCGGCTTAATTATAACAGATACAATCTCATGCAAATTAATACTGAATTAATTATTAGTGATGAGATTTGGGGTCCTCACCTAATGTTTGACAGAACAGATAAATGTTCATCTGAGGGCCTGCTGTCATGACATTGCAGGAGTAAATTAAACATAAAGCTGTCTTGGTGTGATTGGTGATTTTCCAAGCAGATAAATGAAAAGAAATGTAATTGAAAAGGGAATTGGACAGTTAAAGAGATTGAATGTTTTCCTCGGAGAGGTGCACCAAAGCATGTAACAGGGTCTGCAGCGGCACACAGGCACAACACGTTTAAGACTTTGTGTCACACAGGAAGGCAGAAACCAGAGGGTGATAAGTATCAAATTTCAGCTTTAAAGGAATACGTCCACATGTTGGAATCAATACCAAATTTATATCTCTGCATCAAGTGTGGAGCCTGAGCCAGGAGGCAATTAGCTTAGCTTAGCTCAGCAGAAAGACTGGAAGGCAAAGTGAAAACAGCCTGGATCTAAAAAATTCAATCACTCAAAGCTCAGTAAGTATCATGTCTTGTTCTTCCCACATTCTTGTCTGTTAATCAAGATACATTTAGAGCAGTAGTTCTCAACCTTTTTGAGTCGCAACCCCCAATTTAACCTGCATGTTGTCTCACTGAACAGAATCTCACAGTTCAGATCATACAAACTCAGTTCATACGACAAATTTTGGACAAATAATGAAGCAGACAACAACTAAAACATCTCTCTGAAATATTTCATTGTTACTTCAACAGTCAACTTCAAGCCAGAGACTCCTTGGAACGTAATAACTTGATAGTTTGGGATTTTCCAGAAGAGACACAAAATTACCCAAAAAGTAATCAAGTTGACCACAAAATGATTTAAAAAAAGACACAAAATGACAAAAAAATTACATAAAATTAAGCAAAAAATGATTTTTTTTAAAAATGACCAAAAAAGACACAAATTGACCAAAAAAGACACAAATTGACCACTAAATGATCAAAAAAGACACAAAATTACAAAAAATGACCACAAAAAGACACCAATTGACCAAAAAACCCCCACAAAATGACCAAAAAGGAAACAGGCTATTTTGTTTATTGTTTGAAGATTTTGTACCGTGACTTTAACCCTTGTGTTGTCTTAACTTTATGTATGCACCACTTGTCCCAGTGTCAAAAATTACCCAAAAAATCCTTAAGGGGGTTTCCTAAGCTGTTAAACATAGTGGTGGGTTATTTTTGACCCCTAAGACAACACAAGGGTTAAGAGAGCTTTGTGGAAAAACTGAACTGGCATTTGAGCCGAAACTAACTGTGGAGTCACACAGTTTTCATACCTTGTCTTGCCCTGTCAAGTTTATAAAATCCAGCAAGAGGATTCTGTGGATTTACCTGCTTGTGACACATGAGGAATAAATGTTGTTTTTCTAACGAGCTAAGTCGACTTCGGCAATAACACCTTCAGACAGAGACATTTCAAAGTATGTTAAAGTACTCTGCAATGACTTATCAAATCAATCAAGTCAAACTTTATTTATATAGCGCGTTTCATACATAAAATGCATGAAATAAATGCAACACAAAGTGCTTTACAAAAAATAAGAATAAAAACAGACAATAAAAATGACAAAACCCACCCCTCCCTCCCCCACATACACATCTGTATGTACACATACACAAACACACGTAGACACGCATGCACACAAACACACACTCAGACTCACACACAGCACATATTGATAGACAGTGTAGAGACATGGCAAGGCACCGAGGATCCAGATGAGGAAAAAGCAACCTGAGGGAGCATCCACACTGAGAGGTGCCAGAGCCCACAGCCATAGAGGACGCCATCACAGAGACCACCACGACCCGGGTAGACCGGGGCGGACTCCACACATGGTGCAGAGCCACCTAGTCCCCCGGGCCCAGGGAGTCTCCAAGACCACATCCCCATGGGCAGACCCAACACACACCCCAGTGCGGAGACCCCCATGAGGGAACACTGGAGCTAAAAACTAAAAGACTAAAAGACAACAAGACAACAGGACAGGATAAAAACTAAAAGACTAAAAGACAACAGGAGAGGATGAAAACTAAAAGACTAAAAAACAACAAGACAACAGGACAGGATAAAAACGAAAAGACTAAGAGACAACAGGACAGGATAAAAACGAAAAGACTAAGAGACAACCGGACAGGATAAAAACTAAAAGACTAAAAGAAAATAGGACAGGATAAAAACTAAAAGACTAAGAGACAACAGGACAGGATAAAAACTAAAAGACTAAAAGAA
Source organism: Centropristis striata (assembly GCF_030273125.1). Taxonomy (NCBI): domain Eukaryota; kingdom Metazoa; phylum Chordata; class Actinopteri; order Perciformes; family Serranidae; genus Centropristis; species Centropristis striata. Next base: position 42,701,651 of record NC_081517.1, on the reverse strand, counting down.
AATAGGGCAGGATAAAAACTAAAGACTAAAGACAACAGGACAGGATAAAACTAAAAGACTAAAAGACAACAGGACAGGATAAAAACTAAAAGACTAAAAGACAACAAGACAGGATAAAGACTAAAAGACAACAGGACAGGATAAAAACTAAAAGACTAAAAGACAACAGGACAGGATAAGAACTAAAAGACTAAAGACAACAGGATAAAAAATAAAAGACTAAAAAACAACAGGACAGGATAAAAACTAAAAGACTAAAAGAAAACAGGACAGGATAAAGACTAAAAGACTAAAAGACAACAGGACAGAATAAAAACTAAAAGACTAAGAGACAACAAGACAACAGGACAGGATAAAAACTAAAAGACTAAGAGACAACAGGACAGGATAAAAACTAAAAGACTAAAAGAGAACAGGATAAAAACTAAAAGACTAAAATACAACAAGACAGGATAAAAACTAAAAGAAAACAGGACAGGATAAAAACTAAAAGACTAAAAGACAACAGGACAGGATAAGAACTAAAAGACTAAAGACAACAGGATAAAAAATAAAAGACTAAAAAACAACAGGACAGGATAAAAACTAAAAGACTAAAAGAAAACAGGACAGGATAAAGACTAAAAGACTAAAAGACAACAGGACAGAATAAAAACTAAAAGACTAAGAGACAACAAGACAACAGGACAGGATAAAAACTAAAAGACTAAGAGACAACAGGACAGGATAAAAACTAAAAGACTAAAAGAGAACAGGATAAAAACTAAAAGACTAAAAGAAAACAGGACAGGATAAAAACTAAAAGACTAAAGACAACAGGACAGGATGAAAACTAAAAGACTAAAAGAAAACAGGACAGGATAAAAACTAAAAGACTAAGAGACAACAGGACAGGATAAAAACTAAAAGACTAAAAGACAACAGGACAGGATAAAAACTTAAATACAACGGGAAAGAAAATATAAACAATGTTATGAACAACTAAATAGCTAAATAGATAGCTAAATAGGAGAATAAATAAATAGTAAAGTTAAAAGCTAGACCAAACAGGTGGGTCTTAAGCCTCCTTTTAAAAACCGGTGCCGGAGGACCTCAGGACCCGCGAGGGTTGATATGATAAAAGCATATCCGATAGATAAGATGGCCCAAGACCATTAAGACATTTAAAAACTAATAAAAGAACCTTAAAATCGATCCTGAAACATACAGTGATTTTATATGTTGTTTAATATGGTTTTCCTACACGAACAGTAAAAATGATCATAAAATAATAATTGAGAAGGGGCCGAAAGCAAATCTACTCTTTCTCTGTCAGTGAGAGATTCTAGATCTGGCCTTCACCCCACCAACCAGCATGAGTTGGGCTGGGCTGATCAGTGAAAAAAATAATTCAAGTGATGAACTCTATGGTGCAGGTCTGAGCATATACATGCTAAAAATGTTTGTGAATGCGGCCAAAGAGGGATGAAGCAAACAGTCGTGCAGGGCTCAAGGACACGGCCTTGGAAGAGGACTGCACTCCCAGAGTGCCCTTTTACTTTATTTTTTCATATTGATATTATTTTATTCATCTTCTAATATGCCAGACTTTATACAGGATTACTATAACATATATGGGTTATAAGAATAATTTATTTTTCTCCTGATAAGTAATGTCTAAACCTTCATACCACTTCAGATAAAATGTGTGTTCAGCTAGCTTTGTACCAAATTCACCTGAAGTCTCTCTTTCTGCTTTGAAGGCATGCTTTTATTTTTTGTATAACAACTGTATAGTCTACATTATGGGGGATTGGGGCCAGGTAGGAGAAAAAAAATAATGAGGAGGATTTCTTTTTCATTATGCAGTTTGAGAAAAAAAGTTGAAATGACGAGAATAACAATAGAATAGAATAGAATAGAAACAAAATACAAAATAGGCTTTTGCATATGCAGCGATTAATCAGTCAAATGGTTGTTAACGTTATAGATGCTCCAGTTGGCAGCTTTCTTCCAAACGCCCATCCCTAATACATACAATAAACAAATTTTAGTTAGATTATTAAACTTGAATTGAACTAATTACACTGAACAAGTACATATTTTGATAAATCTAATTTTAGTACATATTTTGATAAATCTAATTTTTTTTTAAGGGTATGTTTTATGTCTGTAACAGGCTATTTTGTTTATTGTTTGAAGATTTTGTACCGTGACTTTAACCCTTGTGTTGTCTTAACTTTATGTATGCACCACTTGTCCCAGTGTCAAAAATTACCCCAAAAAAAACCCCACTGTTACTAAACCCCTTAAATAAAGGAGTTTGATTGAATTTCAAAACCCAAATATATTCTGCATGAAGAAACAACCTGTCATTCATCACAAACCTTGTGAATATTCAGGTTTTCCCTCTTTACAGTGCAGAAACACTGGATTTAATCAGTAGAAATACGATTTCGAGAAAAAAGTCGAAATGACGAGAATAAAGTAAACTTTTTGTTTTTGCTAAAGTTGGGAAGATATTCACAGATTTGTGTCAATAAGTCATCAGAGGAACATTGTTTTCTATCTGAACCGTTAGGTAGACTGCAGCTATAACCTGGTTTTCATCAATGTCATAAAATGAGCAATAACTAACATGTTTAATGGTGTAGTAGCACTAAAATCACCCTACACACAAATTAGCTATTCTTGGCCTACCATAACTATTGTTTTGGGGAAATATTTTTTCAAAATTGTATTTCCACTTCGTCATTTTGACTTTATTCTCAAACTTAATAATGATTTTTTTTTCTCCCACCTGGCCCCAATCCTCTTCCGAACCTGGTCTCACAGGAATCCGTGAAATAGCCACAGATTTGTTTAACTCAAAATCCGTGGAATAGCCACGGAATAACTAAAATTTCCGGGAAACTGACACGGATTTCGCTACAATGCAAGTTAATGACAGTCATATCCCGTGGCTATTCTATGGATATTTTTTCCTATTGGTTTGTTCCAAGTCACGTGACTTTCAAGGTCCCGGCGGTCAGAACAAAAAACATGGCGGACAGTTCTCTCATTTTTAGTGAAAAAAAAATCAATATTTTGACTTAGTTTCTGCATAAAAATGGACTTAGATCACATTTCTAGCGAGAAATATATGTTTTACTTTCTAAATATTCACTCAGTGAATGTACATAATCACTTTGTGTGTTGGAATAGCCACGGGATATGACTGTCATTAACTTGCATTGTAGCGAAATCCGTGTCAGTTTCACGGAAATTTGAGTGATTCCGTGGCTATTCCACGGATTTTGAGTTAAGCAAATCCGTGGCTATTTCACGGATTTCTGTGAGACCATGTTGCTCTTCCGTACTAGGGTTGGCTGATCAATGGAGTTATTGTCAAGAGATGAAGTCTACAGGTGATCTGAGCCTGACAGGTCTACATAAACACCAGAGGAAACAGGTGGCTCCTTTAATCTGACAGCAGCTCAAAGATTTCATTATCACATCATCAGACGAGGCTGATTATTGTGAAGCCTACGTTTACCTCCACCTGAGGATATCTAAGTTATGGTCTGTGTGTACACGTGCACACCCACAATATCATATGACGATATCTTCCTTAAAAGAACAACACAGAACTGTGTTAGGATGTCACATGAATGACAATAATACTTTCTATTTAAAGAGCCTTTCATTAAACAGAAATGATAGTGACTCACTGCAGCAGTTGAATTGGAATAAACCAGCAGCCAGCGCAGCATCCGCATGCAGCTTCCACAGAGATGAGCTATATGTTTTGATGAGCTATAAATGTCGAACTGGTGGGCTTATGTTTGTACTGAATGATCATTTCAAGGCACAAACCTTGTGAAATAAAAATATTCAAATTAAAAGAAAAACAGGTTCATAGTGGCAGAGAATGAAGGCAGTATACTCGTTGATTTCACTTTTGCTATCACAATATTCTTTTTTTCATTAGATGTGCCATCTGGTACAATTTATTTTTAAAATATACTAACCATGAATTTAATGTGTATTTAAAAGTAAAAACTGAGCTGAAGTTTTGCTTCAATTTCTTTCACTGACAGTCTGATCCAGCAGTGAAGAGCTGTGGCCTCAGACCTAAAGGGTTCAACCAGAACAAGTGAGTGAATGAATATTTATTAGTTTGTTGTTGTTAGGATGCATTTGTTTGTAATTCTGCACAGCATGTATTCATAACCTCAGAGTAAACTTATACTTAGGTATGCATGTATTTGAGGAACAAGACTTGTTTCTCCTATGACTACTTGAATTCAGATTCAGATTTGACTTTATTAATCCCACAGTGGGGAAATTTCTTTGTTACAGCCGCAAAGTTTCACACAATTTTTAAAATAAAGATAAAAAATAAACAATCTAAGAAAAGACATTTAACAATATACAAATATATAACATATTGACCATCTAAGCTGACCACACATGACCACATAGGTCAGGGATGGGCAACTTAAATGCTGCAGGGGGCCACAATTTTTCATGGCCACTACCACAGGGCCACATATAGGAGCGTGCACTTCACCAGATATGATGAAAATGCAATTTTAAATATGTTTACAGTGCAATAACTTAACATATTTCATGCTCAAATGCATTTACAACAGTATAAATTTGAATACAAAAGGTTTGAAGCAAATAAAAAATAACCACTTACTGTGATTTCTTTTTTTTTTTTGAGCAGACCAACAATAATTAAGAAGTCATTTTGCGCATTTTTACACTGCACTTTTAAGATTTCATGCTCAAATGCATGTAGTTGTACTGAGGGCCACTTCAAGTGAGGGTGTGGGCATTATGTGGCCCCCGGGCCTCCAGTTGCCCATCCCTGACATAGGTATATTACGTGTTGACAACTTTACCATGTAAGCACAATGTTAAGCAATCTTCAATGTACCAGAATAACTGGCACCTTGCCACGATAAGTACAAAAGGAGTTTCAGTCTCTTTAACCTTTTCATTCATTCCGAAGCAGGCCAGGACTGAATCTGACATTGCATGGATTAAATGTGCATTAAACGACCACCTCTCCTCTTGTTTTCCTTATTCATCAAACCACAACAAAAATGCATACTACCGTTTGTTTAACAAGTAGTTTAGGGGTGGACAATATGGCCAAAATCTTCTGTTACGACAGATGTAATTTTTATATATCATGGTAGAGTAGTTGTTTCATCAATTCAACTAAAAGATGGTTAAGATAGCCATACTGTTGTTCAAATGCATAACAACTCCTCAACATGAGACGATTACCGTGCAAGAATTACAAGATCACTCAAAAATCATGAGCTCATGAGGCAATAGCTACCATGCACTACCGTAACGCAAACGTGCGGCCCCCCCCCCCGCGGCCATAAATATATGTTGTGGTTTTTTTTAGGGATGAGCAAATTCCCATACCACCCTCTCGTGCCATGGTGCTTCTCAGAGAAGTCTTAATTAATTTAAGTTTTGAGAATGATCTTTCGGCGCTTGCGACAGTTACAGGTAGAGTGAGAAACAGTTTAATAGCCGTGGCAACATCAGGCACACTTGCTAATATGGAGTGGTGCTTTATGAATAGAGTGTGTGCCACGCTCAATTTCTTTTATGGTGGACATGAATGCGGTTCTAAATGAAAGCACTTGTTCTGGAAAATCCGCAGACAAGTCATCTTTGTATTGGTCTGCTAAAGCACTTGCTGATTTTTACAGTTCATCACTGGATTTTGACAAGAGTTCCTGTGGGCGTAAAAACCCAAACCTCCGTGCCACCTCTTGGATGCCCTGAAACCTGTGTGTCACCTGCACAATGGCAATGTCTAGAGCTGCGTAAAATACTGACACTTTGAAGTGCTCCTCTGCATTCGATAGCCTTTCATCCTCACATAGCTCATCAAAGTGTCTTTTGGTGCGCCTTGCGCGTTTTTGTGGAAATGAAGGCGGAATACCCCATGACTGGGCAAGATTTTGCGCAGTTTCTTTAAGGCTTTGAAACTCCCCTCTGAGTGACACAAGGGTCTCAGACGCACTTGCTAGATATTTGCTTGCCTGCAAAATATCAATGTTTTGTTTTTGGAGACTTTGTGAAACAATAGTTTACAGAATTTTACCCTGTATCACTGTTTTTATTTTAAATATTTGTTTTATTTTACGCTCAAAATACAGACAATATCATGACCTGAACCCTAAATGTTACTGTAAAAAACAAAAAAAAAAAGTAATAAAAAAAAACAAACAAAAAAACGTTTTTTGTTTTACAGGCAGGGACGGGACCCTATGGTATGGGGGGGCCCCCGCCTCGCAGGGGCTGCGGGGGTATACTTTACGGCCCAGCTACCATGTTATAAAAACCAACACATTTCAGTTTATAATCCACAAATACTCAATAGCAGGCAAGAGAAAAATGTGATCTGATCACAGTGACATCACAAGGAAGGGCAGGAATTTCCCCCAGTTTGGCCTTATGCCCCTTAAGAAATGATTAGTTGGCCATGATGGCCGACCCGTTCCGCCCCAGCTGATTTCCCTGTTTTCTTTGTCTCTTTCATGTCATTGCGGTTTTAAGACACCTGAGTCTGAATACCTATTGAAACACATTGCTGCTCTTAAAACCAGTGGTGGGGATGAGCCTGGAAAACTGGGATATTTATGACAATAGTTTGACACAAAACAAGCTTCCAGAAGATTTTTTAAGTAGCCTATTGCCAAAGACGTGATGCTGATAGGATTTTTAAGTCCTTAATGCAGAAGTGTGCAGAAAACGTCCTGGATCAGATTAGCTGCTTGACTACACAGCTGATGGTGCAGCCATCAATTCTGGAAAGACGAATGATTAGAAGAAACTCTGTGGTTGCTCTTTTAACTTCAATGAGTTGCCCACCGACTGGAACGGTGCCTTCAAGGGCAAATACGTTAAACAAGCACTTTATTGTTGTTTCTGCAAATAACACTATTTAAATGGGTTTTTTTTTTCTTCTGCAACACATTCAGTGTTTTGCTTCACTGGCAGGCATGATGTAGGGATTAGCTTGTCCTTGAATCATTCACCAGCCTCACTGAAGGGTTTCAATACAATGGAGTAAAGATCACAAACTCATGAACTCCTTTGTTACTGCAGAGGCCTTCTATCGCTACAGGAAAGGCGCTGTGGTCATCATTGCTTGCAGTGACAAGAGATTTTCCACTTCTTCCAACGATCCTGATCTTTTGGCTCCAGATATGTTTGATCCTGTGAATTTCTGAACAGAAGAAAAGCTCCTGGAGGAGTTCGGGGTGGAAGAGTTGCATCCCTTGTACTTTTCAAGCCTTGTCTCACCAAAAACAGCTGAAAAAAATTTCAAAAATTTAACTGAGATAGACAAGGAGTGGTTTAGAGCAGGGATTCCCAAAGTGTGGTGCGTGGACCCCTGGGGGTGCGCGAGATGAAAAATGTAATGGCGGTCTGATAATTACACAATTACATTTTTTTTCCCCCCACACACAATAAAGAAGTGTAAATTAACATTTCCTTTGTAAAATGTAAAATCAAAAACTGTAATATTAATTAATAAATAAATGCAGGCTATTCAAAATGCACTTCATCTTCAAATGAAGCGTAGAAGTTATCTTCTTCCATTTTTCCAACCTGTGTTATGATGACGGGTTGTTTAGCTCCACGCTCATTTAAACTTGCTGCAATTTTTGTTCAACGCGGCTCAAAATATTATAACATTTTCCAACTTATGTGCTTTCTGCCTCTGATCCTGAGCCTGTCATCATCCTCTTTGCTCTTAAAAGTGGAAGCTTGCGCATAACTTTGTTGCATTATATTGAAACTGTGTTCAGGTTAATTCAAATGCGAGACCGCATTGTTGTGATGGTGATTATTTTATTATATGTGTTCTCATTTAAGCATGATTAAACATGCCGCCTTTAATATGGCTATGAAAAAGCTTATTGCATTTTGTTTTTTTTGAAGGTGTGGGGGATTGGGGGTGCGTCAACACGGTTGGGACATAGAAGGGGGTGCTCGGCTAAAAACGTTTGGGAACCGCTGGTTTAGAGTGAAGTTTGACTTAATGCATTATCATAAAGGTCAAACATTCCTTGCTCCATGTTGAACGTTTAAGGCAGTTCAGAGAGCTGGTTGGTGAGGCCCTACGATGGATAGAAATCTGAGAGGAAGAGTTCGTGTGAGAGGAGGTTGAGGTGGTCAGTGAAGACAAAGAACAGTAATATCTGATGAAATCAGCTTCTGTGATTGATCATGCTCTTGTCCATGGCATGAGCATGAGGGAGGCGGGACAAAGAGTACAACCAAACACCAGTAGATTCACTGTCCACCAGAATCTGAAGATTTAGAGAAGAGAACAGGTAAATTACAAGCAATTACTGTAAGACATACTATATACTGTACCACAGTATACTGTAAGTAAATATATGTGTCAGTACCTCACTGTACTGTAGTATTGTAATGGAGGGTTGGTCTGTTTTCTAGGCCTAGTATTTCATGTATATTTTTTGCAACATGCATTTAGCCTTCAGTGAACAATGAACATGTATTTCTCCAGCTTCATGTCCTGAACATTGTGTTTTCTATTTTTCTATGTAGTGTTTAGTGACTGCTCAGTAATGTTTTTTTATTTTGATTGACTCGGGGCACGATTTGACAACGTAGTTCAGTTTAGAGCTCAGATTGAACTGTTTTGAGGTGAAAGTTTGGTTTTGCAAGAAGAGTCTGAGGTTTTGTGAATGTAGCTTGAAAATTGGGTTTTGTGTTCACAGTTTAGAGAAAAGGAGAGCAGCTTTCAAGAAATGTGTCTTAGCAATCGAGAAAAACTGTAAAGGAACCCCAAAACATTCCCATCTTCAAATGAGTGCAGTGATAAGTCCAGGGCGGAGCGTGTACCAATCCTGAATTTAAATAGGTCCATGGATTTAAAAATCATTATTTAAATTGATGGCCTTGATGGCCTTTGTGCATTAAAAAAAATGACAACACCAAAGGTCAAGTGGTCAAGCCAATAACTCCCAGAACTGGATTAATCAATATCAATTCTCAGTAATCAATAAAATCCTATGTTTACTCAGTGTTAGACACGATAAGACATGTAAAAGTGTATAAGAGAGCTTTTTAAACTCTCCTTGGCTCTCATGGTGTCATGTGCTTATAATACATCCTGTTGGAGTGTACTTCAAATCTAATATTTCATCGTTTTCGCTTCATATTTTTGTGGGTCACTGCTATTTATCTACGTAAACTCGTAATGCTTATCAAGAGGCTGGAGACACGCAGCATCAAACAACTAGGGCACATAAAGCATAAAAACTAATTTGTTATCCAATATAAGGGGATCAGCTAGTCCATCTTAGAATCATGAGTGTCCTCTACAGTATATCCCTACTTCATCTCACTGTCGGACACTAATGAATTGGAGAGCAGAAAATAGAACAGTATAATAATAGCTTGTGTAGTCCAAGAAAAAGGTTGAGACTGTTTAAGCAATAGGAGGCTGTGGTTTACAGTGATTTGAGAACAGCTAAAACCTCGTTAGCTTAGCTCGGCCAAAGGTCCAGTCCCTCTGTGACTCTCTCCCTAAAAACATCAGAGACACCTTTAAAAATGTGTCAAAACTCACCTCTTCAGAACAGCTTTTTTTTTTTTTTAACTTTATTGCCTTTATGCACATTTACAATTAACATCACAAAGGAAAACAAATCAAAACATCTTGAGATTGGGTCTCATCTGTCACACAAATGGCACTGTAAAGGGTATTACACATATTTTATCTGGTTCTGTATTTCAAAAAAATAAAATAAAATAAAATAAAAATAAATAAAAAGGGATAATTTAGATAATAATAGCATATGAGTCTTAAGCAATATAGTCTGTAACTGGGGCCCACCTTCTCATAAAAACAGGTACTTTTAGCTGTAACTGGGCAGTCATATATTCCATTATGTAGACGTGTTTTACTTTCTGTAACCACTGAATGATCATGGGGGGTCTTTCTTCATCCAATTTATAGTAATAATTTTTCTTGCAATCATCAACAAAATGTGTAATATATAACATTGTTCTGTGGTAAACAGGTGGTCAGGAAACACATCTAATAAAAATAACAAAGAGTCCATTGGAAGTTCTACTGCCAAATTTTTTTCCAGTTCTTCTTTGACATTTTTCCAAAATGTTTGTACTTTCGGGTAGTCCCAAAATATATGAGTATGGTCGCCGACCATGCCACAGTATGCAGAACAGCTTTTAATGCGTGACCAATGATGTTTATTTTAATTGTTTATTTTTCTTTGTAACTGCATTTTAACCGGTTTTAACTGTAAATTCTCTTTGAGTACCCTGTAAAGTGCTCTATAAATTAAATGTATTATTGTTTTTATTATTATTATTATTATTATTATTATTATTATTCAGGTTATAATAGTTTCAGATTTTTCATTAGTTTTAGTTTAATTTCGGTGTGACTTTTTGTTTTAAAATTCAGTTAGTTTTAATTAGTTTTTATACTGAGTTTGCTAGTTGTGATTGGAGTTTTTGGTTTTTTTTTAAATGCTTAGTTTTAGTTTTTATTAGTTTTACTTTATTTCCTTTAGCCTTATCCATCTCAGCCCTGATAAGGTTATTAACTCTCGTAGCTCCGGGTGTTTTGAACTTTGGTTTCGAGTGAAGTGTTAAACTTTTTGAAGGCAATCGACTCACATAGTGGTGTAACATCCCAGTCTCAGTAAACAGATTTACCAATGTGTTCCTGCATGTTTACTACAAAGACAAAAACGCATGACATTTTCATTATAGTTTTAGTTAGCTTTAGTTCGTTAGTCTTGCCCACTTGAATCAATGTAGGGCTGTTGGAAAAATTGAAAAAAAAAGTTTTGTCCTTTTTGGGCTAAATAATTACTCAAAATATGAGTGTGGGGTGTAGAATCTTTAACAAAACTGTACAAAAAGAACAATTACACTGGATAAAGAAACAGCAACCAGATGAAGTGATGAATCTAACCCTTGAAATGATTTTCGTAATATTAGTATTCCAGATTTTAAATAAACTGTATAGCATTTTCTGCTTAGATTTCATTGTTCCCAGGCAGGAGTGGAAGACTGGTGACATAAATTACAAAGACACCAACAGTGACCACTACCTTTCACTGATATCGGTTTTCAATTATTAACGGCTCAATAGTTCATGCCATTTCAACCCTGCAAACACTTAAGCAGCAAGTTTTCCCATCTTCAGCAATTAAGAGAAGTTGTTTTTCCTGAAACCAACCTGAGTGAGTTTGTGTGGCGACCTTGATATCTAAGGCTTGGTGAAGCTGCACTCGGACTGTGTTCATTGATCTGCTAAGTTCTTGCCAAGCGCTTTTATTTCTCCATGCCATGTTGGTTTTGTTAAAGATGTAATGCACTTACTAGACCCCTGTTCCCATAGTCCCTTAACATCCTCCTAGCTTGCAGAGGCAGAGAGCATTTGTGCATTAAATGTTGTACAGTCTACTGGCTAATGGCATGAAACAGTACCCAAGGTGCTCCTGCAGCACCGTGGGAATAAGGTTGAACACCTTAACACCTTCAGCATCCACCGGAGAGACTCACTCTTTTGCTCGGACCAGCTTCCTTTTGCTCGATTTTCCGAGATGTTTAAAAGGCACTGCATAAGAAGTTCACTCAAGTCCTCATTTTCCACTCCGTTACCAATCGCAGCATGTCTATATTCAGCCCCACAAACAGAATGTAGCCAGGCAACAGTTTGAACAAGTCTACCTCAGCTAACTTGATGCCGTTTGACAGGCACACCACCACAAAGAACAGTGAGCTGACCTGAAATGACTGCTGGAACGCTCTCTGTTGCATAAACTGAAGGATTCATGTGTGCTTAACATGAACAGTCAATTATTATAATAAATAATGCAAAGGAGATGAGAGAGAGAATCATAAATTGAATATACGTTACATCTTACTTTAATATAATTCTGTATTATATTTATAAATAGATACTTTTAAATAATTTTTTTATGCATCTTTGCATGTTTTACTGGCGGTGGAGCCACAGAACATTTACTCAAGTACTGTACAAAGTATTTGTACTTAATAGTTCTGCTTTGCTACAGTTCAGGAGGGATTTTTTTTATATTTAATTAACAGCTATTGTTACTTTTTACTGTTAGTTATTTTTACTTCATCACAAGAAAATAAAAACATGTTTCTAGATGTCTTACAATTGGTCACAATTCCACCAAAGAGCAATTTTGCATCTTAGTTTACTTCATGAAAAAACAAAAACCCAAACAAACAAATAAAACAGTAAGAGGCCACTCATATGTACCTGCCTCACTTCAAAAAGGTCACTGAGAACTAATGGCCATTGTTATCATGATTTAAGAACTAAACCACATGCAATACACTAAGGGGGCCTTAGTCTGTTTGGTTTTTGCTGCTATGAACGCTCAAACCAACTCTGGTGCGGACCAGAGAACCGAACTCCAGGTGAGAACGCAGTCTGAACCAAAGGAAGGAAGCAAATCAAAACACAGAGTTGAATTTGGGTGGCAATTTCAGGAGCAGGCTTGAAAAATGTCTCGTGTCCAGACGTGATCTAATGATGAACTAATGGCCATTATAGAAATATTGTCTGAAGATCACACTACACAGTAATGGTTTCAATCACACAGCGAATCAATGCTGCATGAAAGTGAAAAAACTCCACCAACAATACCTTAAAGTCTGCGACTTGCTTCGATAAAGTGTCAGTTCTTCCCCTCACATATTCTATACAATAGACGAAGGACAGCGTCCACAGCGGGACATTAGTTTTCAGTGCTTGGTGCACTTGATAAAGCACAGTGTGGAAGCAAACTAAGGCTACGTTTACATGATGACGCTTGCGGGTAAAAACAACAAAATATTTTATCGGAAGTGCCTTTCGTTTAGACGGTGACGGCGTTTTTGGGGCTTAAAAACGCAAAAATCTGAAACCACCCTCCAAGGTGGAAAAGTTAAATACGCTCCGCCGTAGCATGTCCGTCTACACGCCAAGACGCAAAACTCTGCTCAGATCTGCTCACGTCATATATGTGTTTACGTCACATACATGCGCATGCACTCGGACATGGCGGCGTTGTGTGATAGTTTATCACAGCACCACCTAGCCGCCTGGCATGCATACCCAATTGAATTCCACACACTTTTGCGTCACTGTATGCACGCAGATTTCCTCCTGAAAACGCTCGTCTAAATGCGGAATAAAAAGTGAAGACGCGACGCCACTTTTGCGTCTTCTGTTCAGACCGTCATCATGTAAACGGGGTCTAAACCAAATGAAAAATGCAACGTTGCTTGAATCGTCCACCAGACTTTATATGTGAAAGTGACCTAAGACTAAAAACAGGAAGATAGACACGAAGAGATTGTGTAATACTAATTTTACCAAGAGAAAGAGGAAAGATTTATGGAAGTACTATTACACTAACAGCTCACTGTAAAATGTCAAGACCGCCAGTCTTCCACAGTGCCCTTGGTGGTACAGCTTTTAGTCCAGAAGTGCCATATTATCAGCTGGAAGAACTCACTAGCACCAGGCAGAACATATATCGATGTAAAAGACATCAACTCCCATTTTCTGCTCATGCTATCTCATCCTTCACCACAACTAATTTCTTCTCATGGGCATCGGCTTCGCAATGACACAGACTTTCCATTAGCTCTGAGCTAACACTGTTGTCAGTTACCGTGTTGCTACTTTGCTACCAGCACCACACATGTCTTAACACACTTCCAGGGCACTGACAGCAACTTGAGTTTCCTCTGCTCTTCATACACACAGCCAAAGGTTGAACTCCTCTAAAGCTGAAGCACAAGGGGAAATAATGTAAAAGGTGTTCCTCTGAGCTGCGTTTCTGTTTGAGGAAGTTTGTAATGCATAAGAGTTTTATTTTGCAATATGAGATGCGTCTTGTATCCTGTGCATCAATGCGTTTGTCTTTCCTGTTCGACTGCTTCCACAGACATTTCTGGTGAAACAACAGAAAAGAAAAGGCTTAAAATAAATTGTTGTGCTGACCAGGACGCAGAATGTTTGTTCCCTTTATTACCCCTGCAAGAAGAACTACGGTCTGTGTTTGTCTTACAAACTTCTGGGGTTTCTAGGGTGCTCTTTCCCAAGAGCTACAAACAGTTCTTAGAGCTGCACATAGTGAAGTGAAAATTCCTCTCTAGTCTGATCATTTGTGTTGAGCAGTTACAATTAATCAGGGTTGATGTTAGCTTGAAGGAATCTCTAACCAGCTAGCCCCAGCCCTCCATGCTACATCTTGAGATTACTCGCCCAGCAGAGTGCACAGAGACCAACATCTGGCAGAGAGGAGTCACAGCCGATGCATGCTCTCTTGTCAACAAGCTTTTACAAAATGAGACTTCGGATTACCACCCACCACACTGTTGGCTGCTTTATGGTGATATCAGACCAGGCTACATGAAAACATCCCCAGTTTAGTTTAGCTGAGGATCCCGTTTAACCCATTAACGTTTTTTCAAAAAAGACGAAAACCACGTTAAGTGAGTGTCAAAACTTTTATGCGTATTTTCAAATTTTTATCGAATTTTGGTGTTTCCATCAAGCTTTTCTCATGCGAATCTTCAAAATGTGCAGAGAAACACTACTAACACTGTATTTAGTAAATTGTGCATTGATTACACAAGATGAAATACTGCCCCCTATTTTTTGGAGCATGTGGACAGTAATTACAAGTTGCACCTTTAAAGCAAGGCCCTTTAAAGGGGGCGGCCCTGCTACGAAGCAGAGACACATTATTGTAGGTCAGCACTGATATCACCTGCTGAAAAATGCATGCAATCACGCCTCAGTTAGGCAACCAGTTCCAACACAAGGTCATGCAAAAGTTAATGTCTTTTTTTTAATGAAACTTGTTCTATATGATCAGCACCATCCAATTGCAATACATCATCTGCGTACTATAATTCACACCTAGTTGTGTAGTTCCTCACATGTAGATCATGTTTTGGGAATAATCAGTTGAGTGCACCTCTCTCCTTATTACATATGCATTTAACGGATCACACAAATACCAAGAAGATTGGATAAGTTTGGGTGAGTGCACATTCTGCTGGTTTGCTGGATTTATTAAGGTTCATGCAATTTAAGAAGGTCGTTTTTTCTCAGAATTATCTGTGGGTCTAAGGAAAAACTGCAAATTTTCACAGGTACATTCAAAGGATGGTTGTCGTGGGAAAGAGAAAATTTAATTAACCTGCTCAATAGAAATCAACATGACAGCAGAAAAAAGGGTGAGCGCATCACAAAAAAATATATGCAGGAGATCTGTGCTGAATTAATTCACTTATGAAATAACAGCTTTTTAGGAAGCAGAAGAGAGCAGTCATAATAAAGAGAGCAGTAATAATAAGTGAAGACAAAAAGCGACTTTTTTTTTTTTTTTACCACCAAATATGGAGTGAACAAGGAGCTGTAGCTTTCTGTTCATTAAGTTTGAGCTTGACCTGCTAATGCAATATTTCCACTGCACTCATTTATTAAATATAGGCAATCTTTTTCCGTCTTAATATTTATTTTCCCTTCCCTCGTACATTTGTTTAATGACTCCTATCGCTATAAAACAAACCTTTTTATATATACAGACACAGCTGCAGTAGCTGCCTGTGTAATTAACCCTGCTGTAGTGCTGCTACGATGCTAATTTCACACGGATTGTGACACTAAGACAATAGGGACGAGAATATATTAAATGCACTTTAATATTTACTGTAAATCTGTTCCCGGTTATCTCGAATAGCCATTGTAATTTCTGTGGAATCTGAAAAACAGATGTAGAAAACAATCACCAACACAGTGCTTCTGTCACCTGAACATATTGAGGGATTTTGATTATATAATAATGATAATAATAATAATAATAATAACTTTATTTATAGAACCTTTTAAAAACAACAGTTTACAAAGTGCTTTGACAGAGAGCAGTTAATCACAAAGGAGAATGATGCCATAGGGCCAAAAACAATAAAAAACGGAAGAAAAAAAATATAAAAAATACATAGAAAATATCTACATTAGATATTGTGCTATCTAACTCTCTCCAAGAAGTTTATTTTTTAAACAAGATACCCCTCCATTGTCCCCCGTTCCCTCTAACAGGAGAGGTGTCAGTGTTTCTCTCAGCTTTGTTTACAGTGACAATATTTCCCATCACTGCTCTGACGTATTTCTGACTGCTGTGCACCACAAAGACTCACGTGTAAGCGTGCATCACTATGACAACTGGAATCGGTGAGCCGTCATGTCATCAGCTGTGGGATACCTGTATTTTATATACCTAAAGACATTATCACAAAGATATCACAAAAGATATCACAAAAGGAAATGAATATATTACAATACAAAAATTGGAAACAAAGCTTGCGACACCTTTGGTCTGTCCTTAAGGAACACCGAAAGCTTAAAATAGAGCTAGTTAAGCAGGTCGGACCCCAGATGCACAACTCAGAAGAGCATGCACCATTTGTGCTCAAAGGCTATATTTAGTATCGTTAGGAGAAAATGCCACATTTCTTTTCTGTTTGGTCAAAAGTCTGGAAAAGCAGCGCGGACATACTTTGGGCAGTTTGACATTTTTTTTGGTCGCATGAAAAATCACTTTTATGAACAGCCAAAGTTAGGATTTGGGTGGGATCATTTTGTTTATCAAATATTAACTATGTATGTGGCGGGTTTTTTTTTTACACTGCATAACTTTAATCTTCTACTTGAGCTCATATCAAAGATTGTTTATGTTCCTTGTGTTTCTTAGATATACCCATTTTCCTATCATACTTTATTGATTCTTTGGGCACATGGGACTACTGCACCCCCCCAAAAAAAAAAAAAAAAAAAAATATATAGAACTATATAGAAATAATAGCAGACACACGTGTTATTGTAAGATATTGTACTTGAATACCGGACTGCTGTCACAACCGAATTTCCCTTCGGGGATGAATAAAGTAATCTATCTATCTATCTATCTATCTATCTATCTATCTATCTATCTATCTATCTATCTATCTATCTATCTATCTATCTATCTATCTATCTATCTATCTATCCATCCATCCATCCATCCATCCATCCATCCATCCATCCATCCATCCATCCATCCATCCATCCTCATCATCATCATCATCATCATCATCATCATCATCATCATCATCAATCAATCAATCAATCAATCAATCAATCAATCAATCAATCAATCAATCATCCATCCATCCATCCATCCATCCATCCATCCATCCATCCATCCCTCCCTCCCTCCCTCCCTCCCCTCCTCCCTCCCTCCATCTATCTATCTACACTGTAAAGAAGATAAACAATAGCTACTCAATAAAATTGAGGCAACAGATTGCATGCAATATTATTAATTAAATCTTACGACGTTACAAGTTGAGTTAATAACAACTTAACAGGAAGTGCCTCTCAATTAAAAACCGACTAATTCTATTGTGTTGGATTCATTCAAAATTCTCTTGATTTGGAATTACATACACATAAAGATTATATTTAATGTGATCAAAATAAGTAGATTCTATCTAAAAAAATGTTTATATTAAAGTTACCTAAACAGCTGCCTCAAAATCAAGGACACATTTATATTTAATACATATTATCAAATATATTAAGTAAAATGAAGTTACTACAGAATAATTTATTACAGTGTATCTATCTATCTATCTATCTATCTATCTATCTATCTATCTATCTATCTATCTATGAAAAAAAACACTTGTCAGCTGATTTTGAAAATGTCTTCCCATTCATGTTAAGGCAAGCCCAACAAACACTTCCACCTAATTTAAAACCATAGCTGTGAGCACAAATGTGTTTTACTCAAAAACCAGGGAGGCAGATCAAAACACACTATCCGAAATCTGTGTCAGGCAGCACAAAGCCTTAAAAACTAAGGCTGGAGCACAATGGACAATCTGGCAGGGAATGAGTGGAAATGAGTCTGTACATATAGTGCAGGGCTGATGAAGGAAAGTGGGAACGAGTGAGAAGGTGGACCAGTGTTACTGCAGAGCAGGAGGGAGAATGAATGACAGCAGCAGAATTAGTTTGTGACAGAAACAGAGCAGACAAGACAATCAGTGACTGGAGTAGTATGAAAGAAATTACATTTAAATAAGACTAATTCACAACAACAAGTGCTCAGAAAATGCAATCCCTTCCATATTACTATGTTTATCACAACATGGTCTCACAGGAATCCATGGATTTGCTTAACTCAAAATCCGTGGAATAGCCACGGAATCACTCAAATTTCCGTGAAACTGACACGGATTTCGCTACAATGCAAGTTAATGGCAGTCATATCCCGTGGCTATTCCAACATACAAAGTGATTATGTACATTCACTGAGTGAATATTTAGAAAATAAAACATATATTTCTCGCTAGAAATGTGATCAAAATCCATTTTTATGCAGAAACTAAGTCAAAATATTGATTTTTTTTTCACTAAAAATGAGAGAACTGTCCGCCATGTTTTTTGTTCTGATCGCTGGGACCTTAAAAGTCACGTGACTTGGAACAAACAAATAGGAAAAAATATCCATGGAATAGCCACGGGATATGACTGTCATTAACTTGCATTGTAGCAAAATCCGTGTCAGTTTCACGGAAATTTGAGTGATTCCGTGGCTATTCCACGGATTTTGAGTTAAGCAAATCCGTGGCTATTTCAAGGATTCCTGTGAGACCAGGTTCCTTTATCAATAGCAGAAAAGATTTATTCAAGACAGATTATTTAACATTTCTACATTAAACTGTCTAAACAAGACAAGAAAACCTATGTTATATATGTCCAAACCCACAGAAATTAAATTTTATCCAAGGAAAAAAATCTTAGAGGAAATGTCATGTTATATTAGCTAATGCCAGCCTGGGACATAAGCTAGTGAACAAATCACCTTGAGTTACGATCATCAGCTAAATTATCATCATGACTCCCCGGGGTTGATCTGGCTGACAAATTTGCTAGCTCGCCATTTGCAAATTACTTTATAAGCTAACGTTACAAAGTGACCAACACAGATGCATGCAGCTGCTATGACTACATAGCTTTTTTGCTAACCGGTCAGCTTGAAAACTAAAAAATCAAGATTTGAATCCCATTTTCCAGTGCTAAAATTCTGAATTTAGTATGCTCACCATCTCACCCATTTCAAACATCATCATACAACTGAATGGGCTTTACCGGTGGTTTTTCACTGGTTTAATTAAAAGGCCGCAGCTCTGTTAGGTTAATGCTACAAAACTTCTTCTCAAAGGTTAGGGCAAAAAAGTTCCTTAGCGTTTCAATAGATAGTTTAAAGAAAAAGGTTAAAAAAAAAAGGTAAATAAATGCACATAGATGGTGGAAGTGAAGTTGTTACAGGGACAGCTTGAGTACTGGAAGTGACATAGTTATGTTGTTAATGCTAATTGCTAAAGTGCACTTGTTTGGCCCTTCCTCCGCCCATGAGGGTGATATCCGCTGTTTAAACTCCCAATCGACATTGATCATTATTACTACGTCCACAAGACGGCAGCGGAGGACATTTTAAACCGTAACTGTGAGTCGTATTTTGCTGTACAAACACCTTATATTGATGTTTTTAGACCAGACTTTTTTAATCCTTGCCTAGTTTTCTGCTTCACTTTCAAACTCTTTGGCTTATAACAACAGACTAAAAAAAGGAGCAGACTCGTACTCGCCCATACTTATATGGGAATGATAACCGCTTATAACACGCATTCAAATGTGTGATAACATCCAAATCGGGTGCTTCTGCACTGCAAAAAAAGAAAAGTTGGGTGAACTCAAAATTCCAAGGCAACAAACTTCGATAAAATTTTAAGTTGGACAATTAAACTAAATATTTTAAGTTTTGTTTTTGAGTTTGCTCAACTCTGAATTCAGATTTTTGTCAACTCAACTGTAAGTTGTACAAACTTATAATTTTACATTGTAATAACTTTTAATCCTTACTTCTGCTAACTTCTGCAATGTGCTGAATTGGCACGATTGTAACGCCGCTATGAAATGTCAGCTAATGTTGCGACCACAATTTTGAGTTAGCATTGATACGCTAATGGCTACTCTTGTAGCTGTAACAAGCAGCGCCGCTAGCGTCAGTTAGCCACTAGCATCAGTTAGCGGCTAACTAGCTTTCGCTAATGACCGAATTTCACCGCTTTCCTGCATTTCACAACAAAGAAATAAGAGTTAGCAGAACTATTGTCCCTTGTTGTGAACCCCAACTTAAAGATATAAGTAACAAAAGCATTTTGTATGTTTTGTGTGTTTTAGCATGTTTTTGAGCAGACAACTGGCTTCCTTTATTGTGCTACTTACATTATTGCCCTAAATGTCAATAATTTATATTTCCAAGTTTTACCAATTTAAATCACTGTTTTAGGCCAAAAAATACAAGTTGGCTTTTTTGCAGTGTGTATAGTACAAACATAAACCTGGCATTTCCACTTACCTCATAATGTAGGCATACAATAAGAGGCAAAACAAATATGATGTATACATAGAAAGAGTCATGGTTAATACTGCATTATTTTGCATTATTTATTCAGTTTATTCATCTCACAGAATTAACAAACCACTAATGTGTTTTTCAGAGAACTGCTTTTCTGGATCTGGAACCAAATAGCTTTTAACAAAAGTCAAATTGAATTGATTTTATTTGAGTATGTTTGTGTGTGTGTGTGTGTGTGTTAAGATAAGAAACACTACTCCCTGCTCATGCAGCAGAATAGATTAAGTGGCCAACTTAAATGACTGTGTGTGCTTGTGTGTGTGTACTTGTGTGTGTGTGTGTGTGTGTGTGTGTGTGTGTATCTGGCTGGCAGAGGACTGCTAGAGAATGGAGATTGCGTGCCAGAAGGAGAGACAGAGAGAGGCGGGGGAGAGGAGAGGGTTAGAGACTGAGGGAAATAATTCTGAAACGTGCATGGGAAACACCTCTATTTTTAGAACATCTCCTCAGAGAGCAGCGCGGAGGCATGAGCTGAATGATTTTGAGAGTGGGAGTGGGGGGGCTGCAGAAAATAAAGAAATAAAGCTAGCTTTATTTTTAGCTTCGCCGCATTCATACATTTATGAATCTATATATGAATTGCACTGTTTCTTGCCTCCAGCAAATCCCATCCTTGCTTTTGTTGCTGCTTGGCTTATTTGCGAACAGCACACAAAACGTCTTGGTGCGGTAAAACCCTATCAGTTGTGGCAGGTTAAGGACACACACGTGTGAAGCAGAAAGAAGTGTGTGCATGTGTGTGTGTGTGTGTGTGTGTGTGTGTGTGTCTGTGGGCAGGCTTGTGTGCCCATGTCTATGAGAGTGACAGAGTTGGTGTGTTGCTCTGCTGTGAAATATCCTGAAATGGCTTGCCTTCAGGGGTTTGTGAAAGTATGAAGCAAAACGTGACTGTGTAGCCAGTGCTTCACGACTGAATGGAGAGGAGGGGAGAGG
Source organism: Centropristis striata (assembly GCF_030273125.1). NCBI lineage: Eukaryota > Metazoa > Chordata > Actinopteri > Perciformes > Serranidae > Centropristis > Centropristis striata. Next base: position 42,680,142 of record NC_081517.1, on the reverse strand, counting down.
GAGCGATGGAGAAAGATTTGAATGAGAGTGCAGGTAGAAGAAGAATGGGGGAAGAAAATGAGTTAGACGTAATGAAAGGGAGGGAGAGGAGAAAAACAACAAACTTCAATGAGACGGAGGAGGGAAGAAAAAAGACAGATGCATCTAATGAAGAAGAGGCAGTGAACTGCAGAGGCTAAGGCTGTCACGTGCAGCGCTTTTCAATTTGTCAATTTCCGTGGCACCATTGTGGCTAAAAATAGGGTGCATATAAATAGACACTGGTCTGATTCTCCCTCGGAAGGACAGGATGGCCACAGTATATTTATTATATCTATTTCATATCTCTAATATAATCTACCTTAATAAAAAATGATTAAAAGATGCCTTAGACAGATAACAGAATTTCTGGCTTTTATTACCGTATTTTCTGTCCCACGACAGACAGACAGCGTCGGCGACACCAGGTATGTGAAGGTGTGTAACCTCAGGGTGAATGATATTATGTTGACAGGGCATGTTTAAATTGCTTTTTGGGTTTGGTGGTCACTTTCACAGGTTTTATTGTTTCCAGGAATTTCAGCACAAAGTAAGCACTAACTGTTGATAGGAATTTATGGGAGAACGAGAAGAAAAGGTTACAAGACGAATACTGAAAGTTAAAATAGCCTATATTTAAATTTCACCTCCAAATAACAGCTTTAATATACTGTTTGATGCTACACTGACCTCTGTCATTCACACTCTGCACCCCAAAGAAAACACACCACCAGCTATGTCACGAATTTTGGTGAAACTGGACAAAATTTCCTGATGGACAGAAGTTATTGCTAAAGTAAAGCTAACTGTAGCTGCCATAGACCAGTAATTCTCAACTTTTTTGAGTCGCGACCCCCAATTAAACATGCATTTTGTCCGCGACCCCCGCTCACTGAACAGAAATTGCTACTTTGGGATTTGTCAGAAAAGACACAAAATTACCCCCCAAAAAATCAAATTTTCCATAAAATGACACAAAATGGTCAAAAAAAGACACAAAATGACCAAGAAATTACATAAAATTAAGCAAAAAAGGACTCAAAATGACCACAAAAAGACACAAATTGACCAAAAAAGACACAACATTACTAAAAAAGACATAAAATGGCCAAAAAAGACACAAAATGGTGCAAAAAAGAAACAAAATGACAAAAAAAAGACACAAAATGGCGCAAAAAAGAAACAAAATGACCAAAAAAAGACACAAGATGACCAAAAAGACTAAAACACATTAATACATGAACACTTTAACACAGTGGAGACAGAGCTGACTTCCAAAATGATTTGGCGACCCCCAGAAATCATCTCACGAGCCCAATTGGGGTCGGGACCCCAAGGTTGAGAATAGCTGCCATAGACTAACATGTCTTCCATCTTTATACACAAATGATGTCAAAACATCCAGTGTTGCCAATTCCTCAGGAAGGAAAGTAGCTACAACTCTGACTGTAAGCCAGCCAGCGGCGACTTCGCGCATTTGTCCATTAATTTGCAAACTGGACACTGAGGGGTTAACATCTCCTGCTCTGACTGCAGCTGGGAGGGACTGCTGCAGGAGGACTGGGCCGCTTGTGAGTGCTTTCGGACAGGGGAGGAGCCCACGCCTGCCCCCGCGGCTCTCTTTGGAGTAAGAACCTCCTAAGGCCGCGTTCAGACTGCCAGCCCAAATCTGATTTTTAGCCCATCCAGATTGGAACTGGATGGCTCTTTTGAAGTCTGAACAGTCACAAATCACATGAAATCCGATTTTTGCGAACCGGATCGAAACCACCTTCGGGAGGTAGTTTCAGATCGCATTTGGACAGATGCGTCTCAGTCTGAACCTCCAAACACTCAGATCGGTTCTGACTGTCCGTGACGTCACTCTACGCGTAGCGCCGGCAGCACGGAGACGAGGTGTACACTGGCAGCCACGCCCGACTCCTGCGGCCCGACGGGGGCGTCCATCCGCCCGGTTTCTCTCCTGGTGTTCTGCACCTCTACTGGACAGAGATAAGGCCAATATACTGAGGTGACCTGCCTCCATCATGTTGGTTGTTGTTGTTCTTGTCGCTGTCGCAATGATATGGCGTCAGATGCCGTTACTATAGCAACCTGTCAGATCAGTCAATAATGTGGCCCAGTCTGAACAGAGCCATATCCGATTTGGACCCTTGCTAAAACTAGTGTGGACAGTCAGCCCTAAAAATCGGATTTGAGTAGGAATCTGATTTGAATCAGATTTGCCTGCTGTCTAAAAGCAGCCTATGAGTCTCCAAAAGTCTCCAATAACACCAGAAAGTCGCTAGATTTGTCACTAGTCACTTTTTTGAAAAACAGTCACTAGAGGGGTCTGAATAGTCGCTAAATATAGTGACAAAGTAGCTAAGTTGGCAACACTGAAAACCATTTGGATTGTCCCCTGGTGGCAGGCTGCAGTATAGGCTATAAATCCAGCCCCTCTGTGTTAGTGGATGGGACATGAGCCAAACTAAACAGTCACTGTTGTGTTTTTTGTGCAATGACAATAAAGAAAGTCTAAGTCTTTATGGACATCATGGGTGAAAAGACTGAAGAGCAGGTAGATGGCACGAGCTAAGAAGAGGAAAGGAAAGTGTCAGTGTCAGATCTGCCACATGGCTCCGTTAACTTTAGTTACTCTATGAAGGCCAGGAATAGACTGCAGTCATGATTACAAGAAATCAAATGCTGACTCATTCTGTGAAGCACACAGGGAAGTGAAGAGGCATTTCCCATGTGAAAGCCAGACACTTGTGGCGCTATAATAGAGTCGTGCTACCTGTTTTATCACAGAGACAACAGTCATAACTCCCAGGACAATGAGGTCACATGTCATTGGTTTAAATTATATATTTTTTAGGTAAGGACTGTCCAATCACTTTGGTTATTCACAATGTAAAGAGATGTGTGTTTGTGTAAATATCATTCATAAAAAACAGTGATTTAAGTTGGTAAAACTTGGAAATATAAATTACTGACATTTAGGGCAATAATGTAAGTTAGCACAACAAAGGAAGCCAGTTGTCTGCTCAAAAACAAGTTTGTGAGTTGTTGTTACTTATATCTTTAAGTTGGGGTTCAAAACAAGGGACAATAGTTCTGATAACTCTTATTTCTTTGTTGTGAAATGCGGCAAAGCGGTGAAATTCATTAGTGAAAGCTAGCGGCTAACTGATGCTAGCGGCTAACTGATGCTAGCGGCTAACTGATGCTAGCGGCTAACTGATGCTAGCGGCGCTGCTTGTTAAAGCTACAAGAGTAGCCATTAGCGTATCAATGCTAACTCAAAATTGTGGTTGCAACATTAGCTGACATTTCATGCGGCGTTACAATCGTGCCAATTCAGCACATTGCAGAAGTTAGCAGAAGTAAGGATTAAAAGTTATTACAATGTAAAATTATAAGTTAGTACAACTTACAGTTGAGTTGACAAAAATCTGAATTCAGAGTTGAGCAAACTCAAAAACAAAACTTAAAATATTTAGTTTAATCGTCCAACTTAAAATTTTATCGAAGTTTGTTGCCTTGAAATTTTGAATTCACCCAACTTTTCTTTTTTTGCAGTGCTCTTAGGCGTCTCAGAAAGTCATCTTGAGCAATCACAATTGTGCTCAGAGTTCAAAATATGTACTGCAAACTACAAAGTTTACAGGAATGACACAAGACTTTGTTTTAATGAAGCTCAGCTAAAGATTGAACCATAATTGAACCTAAATGTGAAGCATTTCAGTGTGCCAACTCTGGTTGGATTTTAATTGGTTCTTTGTCCAAATGTGTTTAAAGGAAGAAGAAAAAGGTTCATTTTGAGCTTTCATGTATTCCAGAAAAACACAGCCTTATCACACTATGTGGGGTAAAACACTGAACTGAAATACGTCCGAGTGTTCAGTTCTATATAGTTCTATATTTTTGTGATCCCCAGGTCTGCCTTGATGAAGTTTAACCAGTGGCGCACTCAAAACTTCCATCAATCAAATTGTTCGACTGATCTCCAACACCTATTCTCCTCACTCCTGGATGCATTTCCCTCCAACGTTACACCTCACTGCAAAAATTGATTGCACACCGAAGTTTGATCGACATGTGAAATCAGGATTCCAATATGAGGGCCTCAGGGGTCGCTTTGCACCCGCTGAAGGCGCCTGTTCCCTTCAACATGTGCAAAGTGCAGACTTTCCAAGTTCCCTACTGCTTTGCATCATATTGAAGAATGTGTTCCCTTTGGCTGTACACACCCACTGTTTCCACAGCGGTGGAATGTAACTAAGTACATTTACTAAAGTGCTTTACTCCAGATCTGTTCTATACAGTTAATTTTTTTTTTAAATTTTATTAATTCTTCTTTTCGAACCGAAAAAATAAACAACATAAACTAAAACAGCATAGGCTAAATGCATATACATATTCATACACATACTCACATAGGCACCATTAAACAGATGTACATAAACATATAAACATTTACACACATACAGTATATAAAGCCCTATACATATACATGCATCTGCCCCGTTTAAGTAATAAGATAGAAATAAGAACCAGTTAACTTAATATTCAATATGCATTTCCTTATATCATTTTGGTTCGAAAAACAACATCTATTGCATGTCTGTCCATGCATGAACATGCATGCATGTTGCTCTCACTGAGGTTTCTTCTTTTTTTTTTTTTTTTTAAGTTTTTTTTAAGGAGTTTTCCTTGGCTGCTGTGAGGGTCAAAGGACAGAGGGAGTTGCCCTTTGAATTGAATTGAAGTGCATTGAACTGAATTAAATAGAATTGAAATTTAATCTAAAATTGAATTGAAAGTACATCTTTTAGATACTTCCATTTTAAGTTACTTTATACTTCTACTCCACTACATTTTGAGGCAAATTTTGTAGTTTTTAATCCGCTAAATTTAGCTGACAACTGACAACTTTACTTCTCAGGTCGAGATTAGATAGTATATTAAGTAGTTAAAATGAGCCCTATACCTTGAGAAAATTAAAATGCTGCTTACATAAATGCATCAATAATAATAATCCAATAATATATTTAGAATATAGGCTATAAAATAATCTAAGTGGGTCCATTCTGCATAATGAGTACTTTTACTTTTGGTCCTTTAAGTACATTTTGATGCTGATACTTTTATGCTTTTACTTCAGTAAGTTTTGAATGCAGGACTTTTACTTGTAGTGGAGTAATTGCTCAGTGTGGTATTAGTACTTTTACTGAAGTAAGGGATCTGAATACTTCTTCCAGCACTGGTTTCCAGTCTTTGTTCTGAGCAGAAAGACAAAAAGACCTCTATCGATGTTGTCATTGAATTCTTAGTAAGAACAAACATATCTAGGACCAACTCTAAATGCAATAGTTCTAGACTTTAACAGACTCTCGGGGACCCATGAAAAGTATGCAAAGTGCCGTCAGTAACTACAACTGCAATACAATTTTGAATGTTGAATGAGCTTTTGTATATACCGGGGGGTAATAGGTAATTAGTTTTGCATTACAGTGTTTTGTCACTTTCGTTCCTTCTATTTTCCATTTTCATGCCTAAATGGATTTGCTCCCACAGAGGCATTTGACAAACTTGCTTAATTAAAAAGAAAATATTTGATCTTGCAATAAATTCTATACAGAGGTGGCTTTGTTTCTGGAAATGGTTTTCTGTGAGAACGTAACCTCAGTGGCGGTTCTAGACCAGTGTTACTGTGGGGTTTAATCAGAGGGGCACTTTAAAAAACAGCAAAGGTGATATTTAAGCATTCAAAACCTTTATTTTAGCTTATTTAAAAATCTCATTGAAGTATATTTGGAAGATACAAATACACTGATTGAAACAATGAGACTTACCATCAATAATAACTATTTTTGATCGACTATGACATTTCTCATTTTTGACACAATTACTTTTTTTATTTTGAAAGTGCAGTACAGTCAGAATGATCTTTTTTTATAGTACAGTATACACTGCTGGTCAAAAGTTTTAGAACACACCAACTTTTCCAGAATTTAATTGAAAATTATGCAGTTTAATGTCTCAGTGTACTCTGAAATTAATGCACATTTGCAACATTTAAAATTCTTGATTGAGCATGATAGTGTTTTGAAAGTAAAAAAAAAGATTCAAAATCACATTTTATGTTGGACTAAAGGACTAAAAAAAGACACAAAATGACCAAAAAAAGACACAAAATGACCAAAAAAGACACCAAAAGACACAAAATGACTAAAAAAAAGACACAAAATGACTTACAAAGACATGAAAAGAATTCAAAAATGGACAAAATAGCCCAAGACTCCATAGAGTTAAGTTGTTAACCCATTTCTTGTTCCCTGAAAAAGGCCTACTTGTATAATTCTGAAATGTACATTATCTTTCAGTTTTGGTTAAGCTTACCTTTTTTTATTTACCTCTGGCAGTTCACCACTTACCTTTGGACCCTTTCAAGCTGTTCATTTGACCTGAACTGCTTGAATTTCAATAAAAAACTGGAAAAATTGGGGTGTTCTAAAACTTTTGACCGGTAGTGTATATATAAACAAGTTTTTATTGCACAATTAAACTAGAATACAATGTACACATGCTGGGTTCCTTTTGTGTACAATGAGATATTGTTTGAACAAAAAATAGGTAAAAATTAATCCGTCCTTCATCGTCATAAATTGATAATTTAAATATTAATTTGACACAGGGGCCACAGCAGGGGCCAAGGTCTTCTTCACAGGGGCAGTGGCCCCTGGAGGCCCCTGTGTAGAACCGCCACTGTGTAACCTCCAGTGTGTCCTAATAAAAGAGTGAATGTAATGCTGTCTACCTGTTGCTATGCACCTGTGAGCTTCACTTAGGGCTGGGCGATATGGCCCTAAAAGAATATCACCATATTGCAGGCTATTTTTGCGATAACGATATTCTTGACAATATTAGGAAATACTTAAAAAGATAGAAAATATTTTTTTTTTAGTCTGTATAAATAATTAAAAATCTAAAATGTAGTTTGAAGTGCAAATCTCAACAGTTGCCAAATACAAAAAAATTGACTCTTGACTCTTGAGTATGAGCAAATAATAAAAATAACCATTTAGGGGTTCCGGGGGCATATTTTAATGAAATTTTGTAAAGGAGAATAAAGGTTCTTGTATGTTCTATTTAAGGCATCTTATTTTGACAGTCTTCTTGTAAATTCTGTGGTGGATTCTCTTAACACACTGTGCTCTTATTTTGAAAGCTGCATGTGTTTAGCTACAGGGAGTAAGTAGCTTTTTGTGATTAAAACAACTTTAACCACTACATCAAGAAGTTTTTAACCATAAAAAAATATACCGATATTATCGTGAACGATACGATATGGCACACCCCTAGCCTCACTCTGTGGCTGAAGTGTGCCAGCCAGTCCAAATGTCCTGGTGTTTTCCCTGCACCGTGGTGCCGTTTCATCTCTGAGGGATTTAATATTGTATATCGAGACAGTGTGATGTCACCACGTGCCCACCTTTCACATCCACTCCCTTCCCCAGGCGATAAAGATGGCTCTGTTTTTCAATGCCAGTCTGTTGTTCCTCCCTGGGCTTGCCCCAAGCCTGTTCCACCTAAAATGGCTCTGAGGTGTTTATGTATGTATGTGTGTTTCTCGGTCTACACTGAAACACATGCCATTTTGACTGTGTGAAAGGCTGCGGCGGGGTGTTGCCGGCTCTATTTCCTCATTTACTGTGGTCAGTAACTGCGAGGAGTGAGGCTGCTAGTGACACACACGACACCAGTCACCCTGGAAATATTGTGTCAGTGTCAGCTGGTGTGAAACAGGAGAGAAGGTGACACATTGTAACCCTGCGAGTACAGACGGACTGATGTGGTCAGAGTGCCACTCCACATGCAGCTGCAGTTTGGTAAAAACAAACTTAATCTTGCATGTTATCAGACAGAATGATGCCTCTGTTTCCATCTGAAGTCTGGCTTTTTTTTTCTTCCACTGGTACTGGTTTGCATGGGGAGGGTGATCCGATTTTCTTTAAACAATCACCAGAGACGTCAATGACTCAGCTGGCTGACTTCAAGTTAATGGCAGGTGTTGTGAGAAAATAAAAAAATAAAAAACATGTCTGCATTTAATCAGTGGCGGTTCTAGACCAATTTTACATTAAAAAACGATAATATAAGCATTCAAAACCTTTTTATTTTTAGCTAATTTAAACAAAAACATTGATTGAGACAATGAGACTTACCAACAATAACAACTTTTTTGTACGACAGTGACATTTCTTATTTTTGTGCACGATTACTTTTTTTATTTTGAAAGTGCAGTACAGTGAGAATGATCGTATATATATGTATATATATATATATATACATATCATTCTCACTGTACTGTATATACAGAAACATGCCTTTATTGCACAATTAAACTATTATACAATGTTCACATTCTGGGTTCCTTTTGTATACAATGAGATATTGTTTGAACAAAAAATAGGTGAGAATTGTTCCGTCGTCCCCTTCTTCACAGGGGCAGTGGATGCTGTATTTAATCCAATAGAGTGCATGTTAATAAGAAGTTATTAAAAAAAAGCAGTAATGATCATTCTTGATTTGTGTTGAGCTAAATGTGTGTGTATGTTACAAGTTAAAGCTGTAACCTGATATATACCTGATAAATATACAATGAGCAGTCACTGTAATGACCAGACTAAAGGCAGAACTAAAGTCAGAGTAAAGTACGGTAAAATCTTGATGTGTGTTATAAGGCTTGTAAAAGGATGTTTGTGAAGGTTATAATAACTAAAAGTATGATTATTTATTAAAAAAAAAAAAAAGGAACTGAACTCTCATCCAAATATATTGGTGACAAACCACAGGAAGTCTTAGCGCCCAAATAAGGTAACATGGAAGGTAAAATGCTGACTGCTGACGGAGCCCCAAACAGGTCGCTGGAAAGTACCTGGAAAATCCATCGCCACCATTAAAAACAGGTGAGATCATGCACAAAGTTCTCACCTTACTAGCCAACAAAATACACCAATATTGAAAAGAGTGAGAGGAAGTTTTTAAAAAAATATGTAACTGTTCCCTCACCAATGAGAGAACAAGAAAAGGAAGGTTGTATGGTATAAAAGATGATGTTTAGCAGATTAACAGATTCTTCAGTCTCTCTGGTTGCAACCAAGAGGCTCATTGGGGTTTTGATCTCTTTACCTTTGCAAGAATAAAGCTCGAGCCTACTGCTTGAAACTCTGAACGACACTCCTGCAACTTTTTGCCTCTATCATTTTTGCCCTAAGCTTATGAGCATAACTCATCTGGCTCAGGAGCTTTGAAGCTGCTTAATTTGCCAGTAAAGAGACAGATACAGCTTGATGGCAGGTTAAAACTTTATGGATTTGTTTGTTGGTCCACTGGCCCACTGGGATTTGTTCCGGTATGCCAGATAGCCACCAGACAGCTGGAGCTAAGTAAAAACAAAACCACAATTTGAGGCAAATTTTGAGAAGATGTGGTCTGTGTAAAGGCAGATCTTTACAACTGCTTTACAACAGCGCTCGCCCGACGATGCCGACTGACTAATTGTTAGTCCCCTCACAGCACTTTTTGGAACGAATACTGTTTTAACTGAGAAACCTCTGCTTCATGTCATGATGCCAGACAAATTGGTCAACTCAGTGGAGCTGGCGGATTTAAAGGTCTGAGCCCCGGCAGAGACTCATCCTCAGTGACTCAAGTAATTATATAAATGTCAATGCATTGCTCTGCAGAGGAGTTTCAGCTTTATAGGACTGATAATAGAACCAGAAGTGTAAAAGAACTACAAATAACCACTTAGGTACAGCTGCACTATCAAGATGGCACAACTTAAAAGCTTTAAAGATAAACGTTACTGTTTCCTAGTTTATATGACTCGATTAGAACATTTTGTCTCGTCAGCTTTCTTTGCTTTCGTCCTTGCAATTTGAAAGTGCTCTATAACGGGACTCTATAAAGGACTCTTGCAAGTTATAACAAGGAAACATCTCTAGTAACACGTCCATTTGTGATCAACCCTCAGGTTGACACGATTCTGCAGAAATCTGTTAGTTGACATAAAGGATACACACACAAACACACATGCTTGTACTTCTGTCTTTGTGAGGACCCTTTCTTTGGCATGATGCATTCCTCAGCCCCTTACCCTAACCTAAACCTAAACCTAACTGTACCCTTAAAACCAAGTCTCAGTCCTCATACAGGCCTTTAAAGAAGTGAGGACAGACCATTAAGTTATGAGATCAAATCGGTAAACATCTTCTTTTATATCTATATATAACGTTATATATAACTTTATTGACACGTTGTCGTAGATACGCATTGTTCTGCTTCTCTCCTGATGACGGCTCGCCTTGTCAGTGACCTGTCAATCAAAGGTAGCCCCGCCCCAAATCATACGATTCTTTATCTTCTATTTTCTTCTAAACGGGGCCATTATTAGAACTATTGACATCAAATTGTCTTGAAGATGATTTTTTACTAGCGATTGAGACCATAGTGTTATCCTGAAAAAAAATACTGAGGTAATAAATCAAGTCAGAAGTTTTCAAATTTTGCACTGAAATGAATGGGCAGATTATTTTTGCAGCCAAACTTAGCGCCCCCTGCTGGAATTTTCGGTGGATTGCAGGCTTAAGGCACTTCCTGGTTGGCCTCCATGCTCAGACACGGAGATTGCCGCCTGGTCTAAACGCAGAATAAAAAGTCAGAAGGCAACGCCACTTAAGGGCCTTGTTCTGGTCTTTACTTTGTTGGAAGTACAAGATGCACACACACACAAACACACACACACACACACACACACACACACACACACACACATCCTTATACTTCTGTCTTTGTAAGGACCTTTTCTTTGAATTAATGCATTTCAAGTCTTAACCTTCAAACAGGCCTTTGAAGAAGTGAGAACCGACCAAAATGTGCTCACTTTCTAAACATGTTAAGGTCCTCATTATGGAGAAACACACACACACACACAGACACACACACACACACACACACACATATCTATGGAGCTAGAACAGTGACAGTTGACTAAGGTATTGAAAATAAAAATTGGCATTGAAACAACAAGTTCCGCCCCCTCCTTGTCCCTGCCGTCCAGGTCAAAAGAGCGTCAGAAAGTTGAAACTGAAAACCAGAGACATCATTAAAAAAAAGGCCTTGAAAAAAGACAGACATCGAGAAAATATGTAAAGATGGAACTTGAATAAAAAATAACACAATTGTGAGATTGTAATTTCAATTCAAACTTCAAACTAGAAGATCTAAGGAATCTATAGGCACCAATTGTGTCAGGATTGGAAATTCAGAGCAATGAAGCTTAAAGTTCATACATGTTTGATATCAGTTCAGTTCAGTTTGACTGAATACTTTGTTGGTCAGTCTGTGGGTTTGACTCTTATTGTGGAGAAATAAAAAGGCAGAAGTGAGATGAACAGACTGAGAATTTTCCCTGATTTGACAAAAATAATTCTTGATTGAATTTTGTCGACAAAAAAAGCAAAAAATGCAGTTAAACAGTTAAATCACAATATATTGTATTAAATAATAGTAATACTCACCATATTGGTAAATGCTTAAAATCACAACAATATCGTATCGTGACTCAGGTACTGGGATAAAATGGTATTGTGGGACCACTGATTCACACATCTAGAATAGATGTAAGCCCAGAGGATGAAAAGGAAAGAAAGAGGTGGAAAAAGTCAGATATCTGAATCTGAATATAACAATAATAATAAAAAAAACTCTGGTTTACACAAAATCAACAGCTTCAAGACTTCATATCATGAAAGAACCAACATGCAATAAATAACACCTATTTATAGATAGGGACTTTTTTATTATGAGTAGGTTGTAAATCAATAAAAAATAAAATACATCTCCCGAATAACCACATTCTAAATTTGATTTATTAAGTAAAATACAGAAAATATGATCAGCTAAAAGCCTGCAGGTATTTATCATTCTCAAGAAGCTCTCATCTCGAGAGAATCGGCATTAGCCAGTGGATTAGAGTATTAAGCGACCATCATCGACCCTCTTGGAAGCAGCTGGTGGAGTAACATCCATCTTCTCTGGAAGAGAGAGCATGAGATGAAGAAAGATAGCACACTGCTCTACTCTCTATCCTGTAATTTCCAAACACTTCTGCACACTATGCAGAAGCCCCAGCTAGTAGAAGAGCATAATGGTCCAAAGCTGTTTTCACAGTAAGATTGTGGACACAGAAGTGGAAGATCTGAGATGATAGTTAATTAAATCACATATTATGATTTATGAAGCGTCACTTTGTGGTCACAGACTGGCGACTCCTCGAGGTTTCAGAATGTAGTCCCACAGAGAGAGCGGTTGGGATAAAATACAGTTTTAATTATGTGGCCAATTAGGATCTATAGTTTTTAATTTTTAATCTGCAGCTCTATAATGCATATTGTGCTCTGACCTTGACAAAGTACTTTTTGTTTAGGAGGGAATGAGATCACAATCTGCATTAATGTTTCAGTCACAGGAAGCCTAAAGGAGACATGCTTCTAAAAATTATTCTTCTTATTTTATGAACCAGACTTAGTGAGAATTAAACGGTGATTCGGTTGTAATAGTCACAATTTTTGGGGGGCTTTTTCATGTCTTCATTTATTGGGGCAATGCAGAAAAGGAGGAAAAGATGCAAAAGGAAAAGGATGAATTTGAGACCATCAGCGCTGCAGTGAAGCCTTGTGCAACAACAGGTCAGCTACCATAATAAGTACAAGTGTGAATCAGCAGAGGCGATATTATTAGTATTGCGATACAATATATTGGCAGCCGTGAATCAATATAATATTGCCACGCAAAATATTGCAATACTATGCTGTATTGATTTTCTGTGTATTGTCCATTTTCCTTTGTTTCCTGCCGAGGAACTATAGATGAAAATGAGCTTATAGGTAACTCTAATTAAGAAAAAACAGTTTTCCTTGTTTATCTCCAGATAAAAGTGCTCGGCTTTACTCTCTATTTGCAGCCACAACAGTTGGTGGTCCTATATATTCTAAGAGGTTTCCTACAGTAGTGTTCAATATAATAGCAGTCCAATGTGACTAACCAGATTAATGCAGGTTTTTAGTATATTTTTTATTGCTACATGGTAAACAAGGTACCAGTAGGTGCAGTAGATTCTCAGAAAACCAACAAGACCCAGCATTCGTGACATGCAGCTCTTAAGGCAACAAGATTTTGCTGGTTTACTAGTGTGTTTGGGCTCATTGTCTTGTTGAAACACCCATTTCAAGGGCATGTCCTCTTCAGCATTTGCCATTCTGGTTATTCTTCCATCCATTTTGATGGTTGTCTTCCGTTTTCTGCCACGTGTCTCTGGTTTTGCTCTCCATTTTAAAGCATTGGAGATCATTTTAGCTGAACAGCGTATAATTGTTTGCACCTCTTAATAAGTTTTCCTTTTTTCCCACTTTTTAATCAAACTACGCTGTTCTTCTGAACAATGTCTTGAACGACCCATTTTCCTCAGGCTTTCAAAGCGAAATGCATGTTCAACAAGTGCTGCTTCATCCTTAAATAGAGGCCACCTGATTCACACCTGTTTTTTCAAAAAATTGATGACCTCACTGATTGATTGCCACACTGCTATATTTTTTAACACACCCCTTTCAACTAATTACCCAATTGCACAGCCTTAAGAGCTGCATATCACCAATGCTGGGTCTTGTTGGTTTTCTGAGAATCTACTGCACCAACTGGTACCTTGTTTGCCATGTAGCAATAAAAAATATATTGAAAAACTGGATTAATCTGGTTAGTCACATTGTACTGCTATTATATTGAACACTACTGTATGTCTATCAGTCATGTCACTTATTGTTTTCATCTGGTAGTCTCTGTGGGAATGACCGAGGCCTCTTGTTTTGGGCAGTCTGCCATAAAGGTCTCATCAGATGCAGCCCACAGTCAAACTGTAAAATCGAACCGCTAATAGTTTTCCAATGACAGGAGGATGTGTTGGTGCAAAAAAAAAAAGGCTTCCGACAATGGATGCTCTTATGTTTCCTCTCTCTGAGGAGATCTTCTATCACTCTGCTCCCTGTCTTCTCTTCATCCCATTTGAGGAAGTGCCTTTATTCTTCAAGATGGTGATTCTTAAATTGATTTTTGACTCACTGCCCGTGCCCCACCTCTCACTGAATGCAAGCTGGGGATGACTGTGCCTTCAAACAAGCAACAAGGACTTCCATAAGGTTACAATGTCACAACTACACTACAGTAAATAGGTGCAGTAAAAGTGCTGTTGTAGTTATTCCCTGGCTGATAGATTCCAACCCGTGTAACGAGGACTGAGAGTTAGGGTAAGGGTCTGAGGCAGAGTATGGGGTGTCATGCCTTTGTCATTACCCCCTTCAGTTCTTGGATCTAGCATCCACACTGCAAAAAAAGAAAAGTTGGGTGAAGTCAAAATTTCAAGGCAACAAACTCTGAATTCAGATTTTTGTCAACTCAACTGTAAGTTGTACTAACTTATAATTTTACATTGTAATAACTTTCAATCCTTACTTCTGCTAACTTCTGCAATGTGCTGAATTGGCACGATTGTAACACTACTATGAAATGTCAGCTAATGTTGCGACCACAATTTAGAGTTAGCATTGATACGCTAATGGCTACTCTTGTAGCTGTAACAAGCAGCACCGCTAGCATCAGTTAGCCGCTAGCATCAGTTAGCCGCTAGCATCACTTAGCCGCTAGCTTTCGCTAATGACCGAATTTCACCGCTTTCCCGCATTTCACAACAAAGAAATAAGAGTTATCAGAACTATTGTCCCTTGTTGTGAACCCCAACTTAAAGATATAAGTAACAACAACTCACAAACTTGTTTTTGAGCAGACAACTGGCTTCCTTTGTTGTGCTAACTTACATTATTGCCCTAAATGACAATAATTTATATTTCCAAGTTTTACCAACTTAAATCACTGTTTTAGGCCAAAAAATACAAGTTGGCTTTTTTGCTGTGCAACATGCAGAGATGGCAAGTGTGCAAAACTTTTCTGCCCTTAAAAAAAAAAAAAGAGTATAAAGTTCCAAAGTTGCACTTCGGGTGGGAGCGATATCAAGTGAATGGATCGAACAAACCCCAGACTTTCAACCAGGAGATGAGGTTTGTGCCTTGTGAAAACAAAAGTAAGTGATGTGATTCAAACATAACTTACGTGAATCATGTTTTTATGTAACTATCATGTCCAGTTGTCACGTGCACTGCAAAAAAGCCAACTTGTATTTTTTGGCCTAAAACAGTGATTTAATTTGGTAAAACCTGGAAATATAAATTACCGACATTTAGGGCAATAATGTAAGTTAGCACAACAAAGGAAGCCAGTTGTCTGCTCAAAAACAAGTTTGTGAGTTGTTGTTACTTCTATCTTTAAGTTGGGGTTCACAACAAGGGACAATAGTTCTGCTAACTCTTATTTCTTTGTTGTGAAATTCAGTCATTAGCGAAAGCTAGCGGCTAACTGATGCTAGCGGCTAATTGATGCTAGCAGCGCTGCTTGTTACAGCTACAAGAGTAGCCATTAGCGTATCAATGCTAACTCAAAATTGTGGTCGTAACATTAGCTGACATTTCATAGCGGCGTTACAATTGTGCCAGAGAAATTCAGAGTTGAGCAAACTCGAAAACAAAACTTCAAATATTTAGTTTAATTGTCCAACTTAAATTTTTATCGAAGTTTGTTGCCTTGAAATTTTGAGTTCACCCAACATTTCTTTTTTTGCAGTGTGCGGCATTTACATGCATTTATTTACTTTTTAAACTATCTTTTATACACCTAACCAGGAAGGTTTTTGCCCTAAACCTAGGTCAGTGGTTTTGTAGCTAAATCAAACTGCAGCTCTTTTTTTACAACAGCGAACCATACGTTTATGTAAAATGATGTGTGCACTATTTTTTTAGAAGCGATCTGCTCTGTACCAGGAAACGCTCATATGGGTCGCTTTGAGTGGTATTGACAGACGACCTATTCCGTCGTTTGGGCTGGAGATCTTGTTGAGAGTGCAGATGCAAATCACACTGACCAATCAGAGGAAAGTGGTGTTTTCGGGAGGGAGGTGCTTAAAGAGAAAGGTGCTAGTTTCAGACAAAGAGTAAAGAAAAGACAAAGGAACACATAAAAGCATTAAAATAGTCTGGTTTAAACCCAAAATAAAAGCATGAACCTGAAAATCAACAAATGTTTTCCCTTTTAAATATTGCATGAGCAGAGATTAGATCAGCCAAAAGAATCTGTTTATAAATAGTGCATGAAATCTGTTTTGTGTTGCAAAACACATACAGTCACTGCACAAGCACTCACTACTTCACGGTTGCTGAGCTATGAAAGGGCTGGTTGGAAGGAATCCCTGCAGAACTGTGAGTCTATTTGTTGAACAAATGAATAGCTGTATGTGTCCTTACTCATTTTATGTGTTCATCTGTACCCAAATGTTAGTCAGCTCAGACAATCAACATGAACAGATGCAGGCACCGCAGGAAACCACCCAGATGTGTGGAGCCCAGGCAGCTGTACAGCAGCAGGTACTGGCATCCACCAAAACCATGCAGACAGAGGACCCGAAACAGCATGCTACACCAGCACTGGTTGCTTCTTGGTCCTCATTAGATAGATAGGTAGGTAGGTAGATAGATAGATAGATAGATAGATAGATAGATGGATGGATGGATGGATGGATGGATGGATGGATGGATGGATGGATGGATGGATGGATGGATGGATGGATGGATGGATGGATGGATGGATGGATGGATGGATGGATGGATGGATGGATGGATGGATGGATGGATGGATGGATGGATGGATGGATGGATGGATGGATGGATGGATGGATGGATAGATAGATAGATAGATAGATAGATAGATAGATAGATAGATAGATAGATAGATAGATAGATAGATAGATAGATAGATAGATAGATATACTTTATTTATCCCAAGCTGGGAAATTACAGTGTAGCAGCAGCATTACACACAGAGACAATGACAACACCATTAAATAAAAAGAACAACCTAGGCATACTTCAAGCAATAAAATATAAAAATACAATAAAAAATGAAGTGTCTAAAGAAGGAGTATGTATTAAGGAGTAGAATAGAATTCCAGTGCAGAATAAATATGAATATACAGTATAAAAATGTTGGTGCTATGAAACAAATAAGGTGCAATGAACAGTGTGCATAAAAAAAGAAATTAAAAAAAAAATTATTCAAGCATTTGAATATTTTCTGCATCCTGCATTTCGCCTTTGAGCAATTGATGACAGTCGTGGGTTCTTAAAGGCCAGAAGGCAGCTCCATGGACAAGGAAGAATGGATTTCAGTACATATTATTTGCTCCAGGCCCGAGAACATCAACTGTCTCTGTATAACTGGGGGGATCACTGGAGGCAATTGTTACCAGGAGATGTAGTGCTTGTATTGCTTTTATCCTGCGGCAACAAATTGCTGTATATATTGCAATAAAATGAGATAGTCATACACCATGTGATGGATGCTCACCATGAGGTCACGTCTCCAGATAAAAGGCAGCGTTTTCACCTCGATCTCAGTAAAAACAATAAGGAGGCAGAGGCTGTCCCTGACAGAGATGATTCTCCTCACATTGGACTCATTTATCAAACCAACATACGACAGAAAAGTGGGCGTACCATCAATTCTACGCAAGCCTCGGAGTTTATCAATTTGGACGTGAGCGGCGGGTCTCAGCTCGTGTACGCAAGTTTGAGACAAGGTTATAATAGTTTTGGATTTTTCATTAGTTTTAATTTTGTTGCCAATTTTTGTTTTCAAATTCAGTTAGTTTTAGTTAGTTTTCAGAGTGAGTTCATTAGTTTTAATTAGTTTTTATTTTTTGGAAAATGCTTAGTTTTAGTTTACTTTTTATTAGTTTTAGTGTTAGTTTTAGTTTTTTTGTAATGGGGTATTTGTTGGGTGCCAGATTCAATAAGGTCACAATAAATGTTTCCTTTGTTTCCTTTGTCTGATCCATATCAGCCCCAATAAGGTTATTAAGTCATAAAACCAGATGGATTAAATAGATTTAATATCAACCAAAATAATTACGTATGAAAAAAGTTGACAAAGACGAAAACTAAGGACATTTTCACTATAATTTCAGTTAGTTTTAGTTAGTTTTGAAACCACAAAATACAGTTTCAGTTAGTTATCGTTTTTTTAAAAACTCTAGTTTTTATTTTTATTTCAGTTAACGAAAATGTTTTTTCAATTCTAGTTTTTGTTATTTCGTTTGTTTTTGTTAACTATAATAACCTTGGTTTGAGACAGCGTTAAGTCCACATGCTGAGTGGGAGAGTTGTTCTTAGACTATTGTATAATGCCTGGAGCTGGTAAAACTCTATGCTGGGCTTTTTTTAATAGTGACAAACCAAGGCATGAAAATATATATTTATCATCAAAACATCATTAAGAATAAATAAACCCTGCAACCGTGAAATTATTTAAACAGGCTACTGGCCAAGGTTATTGCATGTTGTTGTCTTCTGCTATTAAATGTTTCTGTTATCCATCAAACATTGAACACACCACCGTTTTTCGTCTCAGTGTCACCTCCACTGCCGGTTCTGCCCGATTAGAAACATTTCCAATCAGCGCTGCCACACGATCCTAACTGGGACATAATTCTTACTAAATGTGAAGAAGTGAGTATATGTTTTTATGTCAGTGTTCTAATTTTCTTTGACTTCAGTGAGTTATCGAGGTAATTATGCTAGTCTTAGTTTGGTTTAAGAGAGAAACTTGAATTCAGAATATGTGCGTCTGTAAGTCTGTATGTAGTGAACTCGCCGTTTGTATCCTGGTGCATGTAGACACGGCAGTGACTCCATGAAAAAGATAAATGTCTCTGTCAATAAAGCACTTACTGAGGTATTTATTTATTCAGTTGATATGTGCCATCAGCACTGATTGGACGTCCACAAAAAAGGCGGCAAGATTTCCCTTGGAGCCAAAAGACACTGGAGCTAAAAGCTCAGGTCACCCAAACACCTTCACACCTGTCAAAGGGTGCCAGTGTGAGTTTTAACAGGTGGCGACACTTTATACTGAGCTTCTTTTTTTTAAATGTGGTATTAAACTGCCCCCTGCTTTCCTTCCAGCAGGAGAGACAGTGCTGACAGACAGAGGCTGGTTCAGGGCCCTGAGAGGGAAGCACAGACCTGTACCGCAGCCTGTGCAGATGTCTTCTGTCCATCAACCTGTACTCCTCAGGCAAGACCACAAGCTAAAGGACATATAGTTTTTGGAGATAAAAAAGACCGTATATTCTTACTTTCGCACTGAAGTCCTGGAAAATACCCAGCTTCAAGGCCTCCAAATGTGCTCATCTGAAAGGGGGCATCACTTTATGTTGAAATATGTTGGGGACGGATGAAAATACATTTTTAAGTGGTTTCCAGCAGATGTGCTTTTAGGCAATGTGATTGGGGGCTCGCAATGAGATCAGTGTAGGCAATTACAGCACGTGGCGGAAAAAATGCAAAACAGAGCTGTTATATTTGAATAATTATAAGAAGGCAGATAGCCAATGTGTTTTCTCCACTGTAGTTTTCCTCTTTCCCACAGGCCTGAGACAGCGCAGTTTGTGAAGTTAACATGTTTAGGCTTTGTAGTTTATAGATACTGTAAGGACAACACATTACATGTCATTAAGCTCAGCTATTCTCAACCTTGGGGTCAGGACCCCAATTGGGGTCGCGAGATGATTTCTGGGGGTCGCCAAATCATTTTGGAAGTCAGCTCTGTCTCCACTGTGTTAAAGTGTTCATGTGTTAATGTGTTTTTGGTCACTTAATGTCTTTTTTTGGTCATTTTGTGTTTGTTATTTTGGTCATTTTGTGTCTTTTTTTGGTCAATTTGTGTCTTTTTTGGTCATTTTGTGTCTTTTTAGGCCATTTTGTGTCTTTTTTTGATCATTTTGTGTCTTTTTTGTCATTTTATGGTCAATTTGTGTCTTTTTTGGTCATTTTGTTTCCTTTTTTGGTCATCTTGTGTCTTTTCTGGTCATTTTGTGTCTTTTTTGGTCATTTTGTTTCCTTTTTTTTGATCATTTTGTTTCTTTTTCGGGTGATCCGAACTGTGCATGTGAGATTCTGTTCAGTGAGCGTGGGTCGCGGACAACATGCATGTTAAATTGGGGGTCGCGACTCAAAAAGGTTGAGAACTACTGATTTAGCTGATGCTTTTGTCCAAAGCGACTTACAGTAAGTGCATTCAACCCTGACGGTACAAGCCTCAGACCACAGGAATCAAGTAAGTACATACATCTTGATATGCCACACCTGTGAGGTGGGATAGATTATCTTGGCAAAGGAGAAGTGCTCACTAATAATAATAATAATAATACATTTGATTTTTATAGTGCTTTTAAAAAGTACTATCTGTGAGGTATGAGGGAGCAAGGTTACACTGCAAAAAAAGAAAAGTTGGGTGAACTCAAAATTTCAAGGAAACTAAAATTTTAAGTTGGACAATAAAACTAAATATTTTAAGTTTTGTTTTTGAGTCTGCTCAACTCTGAATTCTGATTTTTGTCAACTCAACTGTAAGTTGTACTAACTTATAATTTTACATTGTAATAACTTTTAATCCTTACTTCTGCTAACTTCTGCAATGTGCTGAATTGGCACGATTGTAACGCTGCTATGAAATGTCAGCTAATGTTGAGACCACAATTTTGAGTTAGCATTGATACGCTAATGGCTACTCTTGTAGCTGTAACAAGCAGCGCCGCTAGCATCAGTTAGCCGCTAGCTTTCGCTGAGGAATTTCACCGCTTTCCCGCATTTCACAACAAAGAAATAAGAGTTATCAGAACTATTGTCCCTTGTTATGAACCCCAACTTAAAGATATAAGTAACAACAACTCACCAACTTGTTTTTGAGCAGACAACTGGCTTCCTTTGTTGTGCTAACTTACATTATTGCCCTAAATGTCAATAATTTATATTTCCAAGTTTTACCAACCTAAATCACTGTTTTAGGCCAAAAAATACAAGTTGGCTTTTTTTGCAGTGTATTGAGGGCTTTGTAGGTGATGAACAGGATCTTGAAGTGGATTCGGAGCTGGATAGGGAGCCAGTGAAGGTGCTGAAGGATGGGTGTGATGTGTTCTACCAGAGATTTAGACAGATTTGTAAACAACAATTGCAAGAAATGGTTATTTTGAGTATGTAGAAAAAGTTTTAGATTCTTTGAGTTCAGCTCATGAAAAATGGGAGCAAAAACAAGAGTGAAGCGCTGTAAAGGTTCTCAGGTTCGTAGATTTGAAGCCCAAGATTAAACACAACTGGAGAAAAAAGACTCAATGCAGCAGGCCTTGTGTACACTGAACAAAAATAGAAAAGCAACAAAGGCCAAAGTGTAGCCTACTAAATCGTAGACAACATAAAAATTCTCAGCATAAAACCCACATATTGCTGTCAAATATGTATTCTCCTGTAGATCAGCTTGTCTCATTTAATTCTAGCTCTCTTTTATTTGGGAAATTGAAACGAACATGCTGCATCTTTTCACATCAATGATACATTAATTCATTTTAATTAATTCATCAACACCTGGACTTTCACAGCTCATATGTGTTCTGATTAGTTTTCCACTCATGTTCAAAACTTTCTGCACATCCAAAACATATTCTGCATAACTTTGTTCTCTGTATTTTATTTTTCAGAACATTTTTAACATCCCAAGTGTAACTGACACCTATGAATGTGAATCTGTCCTCAGAATTACGCCTCCCTCATACTGATTAGAAAAATAGTGATATCATCTGCATAAGCAGAACACACAAGTGGAAAAACCCAGCAAGGCAAGCCCAACTCATCTCTCCCCACATCTGCATAACAAAGGTACAATTAAGGAGTAGAACTGTCCAGAAATTGGATGGCCCTATCTCCTGCTTCTCCTATTAGGAACAATTTCTCAGTGTAATTTCAACTTCATTTCAGAGTAATAAAGAGACACCTCTGGCCCTGTTTGAATTCTCTGTTCATTTTTCTGTTCAGACTGAAGTTTTTATAATATTATCTGTGCAACTCTCCCATTCTGGACATAAATGTCTGACTGTTGAGGCCAATGACTACTGGCTTACTTCAGAAATTCTGTTGTGATTATGAGGACATGGGGAATGTCATCTTGTGTCAGACATATCAAGGCAGTGAATTGCAGAAAGGATTTGTTATGGCATAGGGATGGGCGTTTTGGATCTTGAGCATCAATACTGTTAATGACCAATTCATTGATTAATTGCAATGTTTTTATACATTCTCCAGTATGTATAAAAAAACATGCATACATGGGCAAAATAAAAGATCTATATACAGTACTATGCAAAAGCCTGTTTTGATAATGGACGCTTTGAAAGGACGAAAGAGGAAAAGAGACTTGATCCTGTCGATCGTTAAACTAACTCAACTGAGATTAAACTGCATTAACTAAGCGTCAAGCAGAGGCAGTTCTACATAGGGGCCTCCAGGGGCCCCTGCCCCTATGAAGAAGCACTAGGCCCCTGCTGTGGCCCCTGTGTCAAATTAATAATGAAATGATCAATTTAAAACGATGAATGACGATACAATTCTTACCTATTTTTTCTTCAAACAATACTTGTAACAATATTGTACACAAAAGGAACCCATAATGTGTACATTGTGTAGTTAAATAAAAGCAATAAGAGCTTGTATATATTACCAAAAAAAAGTATTTGTGCACAAAGATGAGAAATAAGTCTCATTGTTTCAATCAATGTATTGTATCTTCCAAATACACTTAAATAAGATTTTTAAATAAGGTAAAATAAAGGTTTTGAATGCTTAAATATCATCTTTGCAGTTTTTAAATATGCCCCTCTGATTAAACACTGGCCCCTCCTTGGCCCCCATGGTAAAATTGGTCTAGAACCGCCACTGGCGTCAAGGAAAGAAAAAGAAAAAAAGACGCCACAAAATGCCCCTCACAAAGCTGAAAGGGGGTTTCTGTTTTTCCTGACATGAAAAGTTGACTATTTTACAGTAAAAATAGATATAAGGAAGAATAAAGGGAAAAAAATCATAAATGAATTCATGACATACATTTATGCCCTATTTATTTATGTGTTTAATTAAATAGTTATATTTATCAGCTTTCAACTCTCCTTTAGTTAATCATACATTTGGCAGCATAAAGGGTGTACTTTTGAGTGTATTTTAATTACCTATAGACACAAAAAAGTCAGGCAGTGGAGCTATATTGTGCAAGAAATAAGAATTTCCTAGTCTGGAAGTTGAAGTCAGAATGGTGGATAGCATGCTTTCTGTTCCCCTAAAGTTCTGCAATCATTTCAAACAATGCAAAACAGTCCCAATGATTTTACACTGTTCTCATGATTTTATGGACTCTGTCCTATTTATGTGAGAAGTCCCATTATATAGCACTGCTCTCCATAAGCTGTCTTAAGCCACAACACACTAAAACCACAGAGTGACGTATGAGAACTTGCATTAGACCTCGATTGCTAAAACATGCATGTGTGCTTTTAAATATGTTATTGAATTATTCATTGTTTGCAGACATGGTGCTATTTTTAAAAAAGTATGCCAAAGTTAAGTCGCATGGAGCTCCAGTGCGTAAAATATTTACTGTTTATGCTAAGCATGTTTCATCCTCCTTCCACAGACAGACGTCGTCTCTGCAAAGGTAAGATGTCACATAAATGATACACGGATCACATTTTGCTCCTTTGGGCCTTGTAGGCTTGTATTTTACAATCCTCAACCTTTTTTTTTTTTTTATGTTTCCAGAGGTAAACAGATATGCCGGGCAGTTATCCTGCTCTCGTGCATATTTTAAACATTTTAGTTTGTTTGCGTGAGATTTTAACACTTGGAATGAGACATGAAATGACCTTTCTTTTCAATCGGAGATGCAATATATAAGATGACACAGAATAAAACATTATGCCAAGAGCCTTTGGCATCTCAGCGCTGTACGGCATCGCTATGGACGATGTCCCTCATGTGATCTCCGATGTTTTCTTGATGGACAGCTCTGAGACATCACAGTGACAATCAAAAAGAAGATGAAGTGACAGGAACATCCACTTGTGTGCATGCATGCCCAAGAATGAACAACACTGTCTCTACATGTCCGTCTGTGTCTTTCACACATACACGCACACGGATCTTTCAACCTGAACTGTTGGGCAGTGTTCATGGCAACGAGAAAGCAGAGACAGGCGACTGTAAATAGAGCTCCTAAAACAGTGACAGGAGTGTAATTTAATTCAAGCAATAATCCACAGGCCAGAGAGAGAACATATCTGCAGTGCTGCTTAGAGCAATGTCAAGACCACTAAAAGTAAGAATGGAAATGAACACTACATTCATGACTGCATGGACTGAATATGTCAGCACTAATTAACTTTACACAGCACAAAAAGGTTGTTATGCATATCCGTGTTGTGGACAAACAGGTAAGAATAAAGTGCTGGGGAGCCATGGGCTGCTTAAAGAGAACCGCTGCACTAAATGTTGTGTTGAGGGGAAACAAAAGTGCTGCACAGACCTCCATGAAATGTTCAAGCCTCTTGCACATCGAACCACAGAATTGCAAGAAAGATATTTTCAGACATACATATTGAAGCGCAATATTCAAATTCACTGCTGCTATTCTGCTAGGTGCAATCGTTCATGTACATATTATGTTTATATCCCACAGTGTGTTGCCTTTCAGGCATACATCTGAATGCACTTTTATTTTTGAAGGAGCTCTTATTTTGAAGGGCAGTTTTATGTTCCTGGTTCTTGGGTTGTTTTCGGACTGTAGTTAGAGGAGGCTAGCTGTTAACGCCACAGAGGCAACTTTGTAAGTGAATAATTTCATAATTATATTCATAAGTTAGTGTTAAAAAATATTATTTACATGAAAAATGCATTTGATTTATTTGTAACTAAAAATGTTGGTAACACTTTATATTAAGGTCCTTGTAATAACCATTAATTAACAAGTAATAAAGCCCTTGTAAGTCCTTACAAGATGCTTATTAACATTATTGTGTGTTTATAAGCTTATATAAGTGTTAATAATGGCATTACAAACACCCATGACCCACCCATTATGTCTTTGCCATGCCTTTATTAATCTTATTTTGTTTGCTTGTTGATATTAAAATATACTTTATTGCTCATCTATTATAAGTTAACTATAAGTTAACTATGCTTTTTGCAACTACTGGATCTAAAGCGAGAACAATGCCTTATTACTTGTTAATTAATGGTTATTTAGGACCTTATTATAAAGCGTTACCAAAACTTTTTACTTACATTTATTTACATGGGGAAAGCAGGTTACAGAGCTAAATGGTAATTTTTGTATTTGTATTTGTTACAGTTTTCACTCTGACCTTGTAATGAGAGAGAGAGCCGCAGTAAAGAGCAACTAAAGCTTACTATCTTCATTTATAAGGAAGAGTTTAGCTCGTTGTATAGCTGCAGTTGCTACACTGCAGTGAGGACAACATACACAGTGTCACTTTAAACCTGTCAGCCATTGTTAGCCACTTTATAGTTTTCTCACTTGTATTGTTTCTATATATATAAATCGTTGATGTCCTGCGCAAACCCTGATCTCCAAATTTTTTCATAAATTGACTTAGTGGGTACCCAAAAAGAACCAGTTTAAGTTTCAGGTACACTACAGGCCAAAAGTTTGGAAGCAAGATCAAATTTGTACAAAAAGTTATCATAGTTTCATTGGTATACTTTGCAACAAAATAAAGATGATTAATATATAAAGACTCACTGATCAGAATACATTTTAACTGTAATTATCAGGTATTTGGGGTTTTCTTGCTTAGACTTTGCTTTCTTCAAAGTACCTCCTCTGGCTTTAACAACAGATGAGGCATTTGTTCCTCAAGTTTTTAAGATATGTGCCCTGAATTGCATTCCAAGCTTTCTTAAGTTCATCACTTAGAGACTGCTGATTCATTGGAGAGACAAACCATCTTTCAAAGAACATTTTCCTCTTCTTTTTAGTCTAGGTAACCCTGACAGAGCGTGGGTCATTATCTTGCTGCAAAACAAATTTTTCCACCAACAAGTCTAAGTTCAGATGGAACTGCGTGATGCTGGAGGATGGAGTGGCTGTTCCTTCTTCATGATAGCCTTCATGACCTCTCTATACCATGGCACTACCACCTTCATGCTTTATTGTCAGTGTTACTCATGGTGCTTTAACCCATTGAGACCTGAAACATCTGTAAAAACTGCCTGTTAAACTTCTGGGCGATTTTAAAATCATCCCCTAAAACCTGGAGTTTTTCTGTAAATTCAACAGAAGTGACAACACTTCCTACTAAATACTAGATTTTTCAGCCTCTGTAGCAGATAGTCTTCCGCTATAGTCGTCTTCCACCATGATTTCAAAGTTCTGGAAAAGTACTCACTGCGTTAAAATTGAAGTTGTAACGACCATAAGTGACAATGGAGACAACCCTTGCTCATGCTCTGAACCATGGATGTGCCCTGAATGTCGTGTACAGCAGCTTT
The DNA here is from genome assembly GCF_030273125.1 of Centropristis striata. Classification (NCBI taxonomy): domain Eukaryota; kingdom Metazoa; phylum Chordata; class Actinopteri; order Perciformes; family Serranidae; genus Centropristis; species Centropristis striata. The sequence goes on along the minus strand of NC_081517.1, from coordinate 42,653,530 downwards.
AACATCGTCTGCGTCATTCATTTTGAAGTCGTCCTGAGCAGCACGAAAAAATGTTGTACAAAAGCTTGTGTCGTCACCATAGCAACGGCCGCTGATACTCATGGGAACTGTAGTGTAAATTCACGCAACAAGCCAATGAAATTGCTATATTTCTCGGAAAAGAAGCAGAATTATTTCTTTGCGATGGCCACTACACAACTCTGCAGTATCGTTAATGATCAGTGTACATTATCATTATTATTAATACATTCTGACCAGAAAAAAATGCGAAAACTTTCTTATTTTCTGTCATATGTGCCGCCTGCGCATGAAAACAGTGCGCTTCCGTGACCTATAAATTACAGAAAGACAAGATATCAATTTTAAACGTCTATTCAGATATTAAAAACACACAAATGCGATCATAAGAAGCACGACCGCACAACTGTAAATTAGGTGGTGCAAGCACGAAAGATGCTTCCTATTGAAATACATTTGTTTTAAAGTCGTCCTGAGCAGCACAAAAAAATGTTGTACAATCGTTTCAGGGAGCACGAATTAGATTGTTTAATTTCGTGACAGTTTCACGTTCTGCCGTGAGACTGGGTTGGCATTCCAGTTAGGTGTCCCAGTTCCAGGGTTTTGTTGTTGTGCATGCTGCCTCTATGGCTACAGTTTACTGGGACAACTGAATGCAGAAGAACTAAAATCAACAATGTTAGACTTTTTTCCCTCTGTGAAATGTCCAAATGTCTGTTGGAAAAAAATTAATTTGTGCATTATAAGATGCTGTAGAGCACACGATGTAAAAAGAACATGCATGTGGAGGCATGTGGTGGACTGTTATTCCTTATCCTGCTCCTGCTCCTGCCCCTTGGATTTCTGACCATTACCACCAGCTTCCGCAATGTGTGTATTCCAGATGGCTCGCTGTCACTTGTAGAAAGGTCTGCACCTCCAATGAGTTATTATAGTGCATTCCAGTTGGTCCTTATATAGCCAAATGACTGTCGTCCTCGGAATGTAAACATTTGGATGTGATTTTATAGATAATTTAGTTAAATATGATCTAGTCCTTAGTGAGCCTAGCCGGATTCCTGGTGGTTTCCTGTGGTGCTGCAAGATATGCAATGGGTCCGGGGTCAGTATCTCCTTCAAGAATAAGGCTTTTTTAAATAATGATGATCAAAAAAAGCCATATAAATAGGCAAATGGCAATGACAATGCATTTACTGTATATCTTGTATGCATTTGAAAAGCACATTGACTGTAATTGCAATGAAATGTGTTGTATCGTGAAATTGCCTTGCCTTAGAGTTTCAGAGCGCATACTGGTCATTATTTTCAAAACAGATTCAACAGATGAGATACTTTACTGATTATGAAGAAGTATTTGATTTGATTTGATTTAAGTTTATTTCGAATATGAAAACAAATAATAATAAATTAATTAAAAAAAGAGTCAGACAAAACATTTAACATGACAGAATACATATTCGAAAAGGAGTTAGAAGTAAAACTTATAAACTCCCACCCCCTCTCCTTAAATATGACAAGTTAACATGCTTGTTTAAACATGTCTTGTATTACAAAAACATAAATATAATTTACCTATACAGCGAAATTATACATACATACACATGCCCATGCGCACACATACATGAAAGGAAAAGAAACAACAACACAAGGAAAAGAAACAACAACACAAGGAAAAGAAACAACAACACGAGGAAAAGAACAACAACACAAGGAAAAGAAACAACAACACGAGGAAAAGAACAACAACACGAGGAAAAGAACAACAACACAAGGAAAAGAAACAACAACACAAGGAACAGAACAACAACACAAGGAAAAGAAACAACAACACAAGGAAAAGAAACAACAACACGAGGAAAAGAAACAACAACACAAGGAAAGAAACAACAACACAAGGAAAAGAAACAACAACACAAGGAAAAGAAACAACAACACGAGGAAAAGAACAACAACACGAGGAAAAGAAACAACAACACAAGGAAAAGAAACAACAACACAAGGAAAAGAAACAACACAAGGAAAAGAACAACAACACGAGGAAAAGAACAACAACACAAGGAAAAGAAACAACAACACGAGGAAAAGAACAACAACACAAGGAAAAGAAACAACAACACGAGGAAAAGAACAACAACACGAGGAAAAGAAACAACAACACAAGGAAAAGAAACAACAACACAAGGAAAAGAAACAACACAAGGAAAAGAACAACAACACAAGGAAAATAGTATCCTCATAACACTTGGTGCTACCCAACATCTCCCTCATCCATGTTCCTCTTGTGTCACTGCAGTGTGTGCAGATGAACCGTGTTGAGCTTTCCTCCTTGTTTCTTGCATGCTGCCAGAACCTGGAGCCCCCCATGTCAGGAAAATTAAAAAAAATTAAAAAAAATCCAAAATATAAAAGTGATGACAATATAATTCAGGTCTCCAGCTCCACCGGCAGAATGGGACCTGTGTTTAAAAGTAAGTAGCAGCAGAGGACAGGGAGGGATGAAGGGATGGACCAAATGATTTGAAGGGAATTAAAGGAGAGACATGAAAGATGCCATGAAGCCAAACGCTCTGACCAAGCACAGGTCAGTCAGAAGACAGAGCAGTGCAGAGGCAGGTAAGGAGAACCTTAGTGCCAGAGCCGGAGGAGCCGGTGCAGGGTGCTAATGGAGTTCACCGCCTGAATGAGATAAGTAAAGGAATAGACCTGCGTGTGTGTGCAAGTAATGGAAAAAAGTCACACAAAAAAAACCCCAGCAGAGCCTCTAAAGTGACTCCTCTCCTCCCCCACTCATCCTTTAGAGACTCTCCCCTCTTCCTGGGCTATTCAGACTCTTTTTATGGACACTTAAGATTCTTTTGGGTTGGCTAATTTTTACAAGTTTTATACGGCTTGGGGAAAGTCAGCTGTCTTATTTCATTTTTTATTGTTTTAAGAAGTGCTCTCGACCCTGCAAATCATCCTGGACATCCCACTCTACAGTGAAAAAACTCACACTTTTTAGTTAGAAATAAAGAATCTCATTCTTACCCATAGTGTTGCACTCCTGGCCTCAGAATTTATGAAATGCAGACTATGGTCCTTATATTCCCCAAGTACTGGAGAAATAATATAATACACTTTTTTCCACAACGTTTTAAGCATTTTATGCTTTTATCAACAGCTTGAAAGCAGATAGACAAAAGGAACTTTATGTCTGGAGAGTGAAGTCATGGCTAAAGTGCCTTAAACCTGCATTCTTTCTAATGGCCAGCAGGGGCGACTCTACTGGCTGTAAATCAGGCGGCAACCTCCTGGTCTGAGCAGGGAAGCAAACCAAGAAGTGCCTTAAGCTGCATTCTTTCAAAAATGCCAACAGGGGTCACCACGTTGGTTGCAAAAGAACTCCGGTCCTATCTATCGCAATACAAGAAGAGACAACTTCCCACTAGATTTATTACTCCAGAAAAAAATCTCTTGGCAAGATTATTGTCTCAATCACTACTTTCAAGTCTTCTCCAAGACAATATGATGTTAATTGTGTAAATAATGGTCCCAGTAAGAAGAAAATAGATGATAAATTAGGATATGATTTTGGGGCGTGGCTACCTTTGATTGACTGTTGCTAAACTTTTTTGCTTCTGTCTGTGTTTAAGTCTCAGAACTTTGACCTTTGTTTTTAAGTTTATGAAAGTTTATTTGAACATTTTGTTCATGTAAAAATGTCTTGTTCAGCATTCAGTTACTAAAAGACACTCCATACAACATGTTATTAATTTTGTGAATAATGGTCCATTTAGAGTAAAATAGATGACAAAGCATGCTAAAGGGTTTGCTGCAGGATGTGGTGACCTTGTGATGGACAAGTGGCTACCCCAGCCATTGTGTGTTTTTATCGTAGAAACAAGACATTCTCATTGTCAAAAGGAAATGGGAAAACGAACAAAACATGTCCGAGTCTGATGATTTATTAACATCTTCATTCACCAGAACCTCTTCCATATGATGTTTACAGCTTAGTTCATGGCTGACAAGAGTCTACAAAAGGTGACATTGTCCTGGTAAGGTCATCACCTTTGAAACATTTTGTGAAGCTTTGAGTATTCATTGCATTAACACTGGATAATCCTGCCAGTTTGAGTGGAATTTCATTGTATACTAGTCCCTTGTATTCTCATTGCGATACATGTATGTATGTGCTGTTCCTGCTGTATTCAGTGTCACATTAGCTTGCAGATGCATCCGATGTTTAGAAATGAGAAATGTAAATAAGAATCCCTCGAGAAGCAAAGCCGTCGCCAAGCACTGTGAGCTGCATCTCTTCTATGAAAGGTGCTGTCTAAACAAAGGATTGATTGAAATTTGTTCCATCATGAGTTCAACAAAAGACTGAATGAGAGGTTCATAAGGACAAAAGATGGAGTGTGTATGTAATACTGAGCCTGCTGAAGAAAGAAACAAAGAATGAAATAATGTCAATATAAGCATGAAAAAGCACATATGTGTTGTTTGTGAACATAACAGAACAAATCTCTTCCTGAAACTAGGGTTGAGTGAGGACATTATCTGTATCTGTTCAACCAACGAAATCATCTGTATCCATCAGGGTTCACAGGGTGATCAGCCAAGACTGGAAACTCCTGGAGAAACTCCAATAAGGAAATGCCCACAACCTGATTAATGCTGACACAAACTCCAAAGATGGGAACTCTTGTAAAATCTCAGAATGGCAAAATTAAAATTACACCCACCAGATTATACCTCCTTCTGAATGTGAATCCCCACTGGGAGCAAGACATTAACAGCGCTTATACGTTCAATTATGCAACCCACACTGACTCAGTTGACTATGCAGCGTAATCTGCAGACAGCTCTCTTAAATAACACAAATATCCTGCTGTATGTTTTTAAAAAAATAACCACACGTTAATTGATTAATCAAGGCTCCAAGTCTGTCTGTGAGCTGCCCCTCACTCACTGTGACGGCAGTCAGATTTTACTCAATAGTTTTCCTTCTCGGCTTTGTATGTATTGATTAATTGATTGACTGTATGGTGGGTGAGGGGAATCTACGAACACCTACACAAACAGACTGGGAGTCTTGATCAGTTAATGTAGATGCGGTTAATAAGTTAAAAACACATATACGGGGAGATATTTGTGTGATTAGGGCTACGGGGCAATCACACCGAGCACAGACCGGGCAAAGCCCCGAGCACTATTGTTATACTGTGGATTTTTTCTTCTTCCTCTTCCAGACACAATTTCGTCCCGCTACTACAAATTATTTATCAAAACGTGCGGTTTGATCGGGATTGGTGGCTATTACTTTTCTCTACGGAATACACATTTTTCACGCCGTAATCGAGAAAAACTGCCCAAAATATTGCATTGAAATGAATGGGACGGCCGAAAAAAATGAGTGGAAAGAACAATAATTGGAGATTTTCAAACGTCTACTTCTCCGGCATAATTTCACCTAGAGACTCCATTTAAACTTTAAACAGTAGACACAAGTCTTGTGTATCGGTGTATTAATCCACGTTTCGATAGGTCATATAGTTTTTTATCAATCCCTGTTCAATGACCATTTTTGGAGAAATTCTGAGATTATAATGGATGTGTATTGCATGAAATGTTCGTGTCACAGTGTGTGAGGGAGAGAAAAAATTGTCAAATTGTCAAATTCCACTCTACAGAAATAATTTATCCATAGAAACGTAGGAAAATTTGTCTTCTCACTCACAATCCTCTGGTAAAGCTGTCAGAGTTATAGTTTGGGCGTAGGACGCACAGATGCGCCACCAACACGCACCAACAGCCCCATTGGCTCCCATATTAAAAACGCAGGAAGATTTCTGTAGAAAAGCATATTTAACAGTTTTTCAGATCGCTCTTACAAAGCTATTTCTTCATTTTTCTTCACAAAAAACATGTAGCTGTTCAGGAAGAACTCAGGACGCTCAGAGTGAAGTCGGATCAATGATAGGTATTATGGTTTTGCCAAAAATGCTTTCTGTTCGAGGCCAGAAATTCCAGTCTGTCCACCTCTGGCTGCTGTCACGGAACATTCTACAGCTGCAGTTAATTCTGTTGATTGCTCTGCTCTGATTGCCTTTGATACTTTGATGTGATTACAGTTACAGATGCACGCAGGCACTCACACACAAATGCACGCGTAAGCGCGCACACTCCTCCAGACACACATGCTTCACACACACACACACAAACACACACACAACTTTGTGATTTTAGTTACACACACACACATGCTTCACACACAGTTTGAGGTTAAAGGGCATAGGTTGCTGTATAAATAAATACTTGAAAAGGAATGCTTGTTGTAGGTGTGCTCCTTGTATATTATATAGTATCATAACATTACTAGTGTTAATTGTTTGAAATCTCTGAATAATCTCGTCATAGTGCACACACACCGGCAGTAGCCCCCGTGGCCCTTTCAGAATTTCCCCAGAGGAAATTTTCTAGTTTCTGAAGCGATCTGAAGTCAAGGTAACGCTGGTGTTACTCCTCTTCACTGAGACACAGTAACAGATTTCCTGGAGGTTGTTTTCACACTTAACGGTTTGTTTAAGGGGTCGTGATTGTGATCATTGGGAGATTGTGGGTGTAAACTGTGTGAAGTAAAAATTAACTTTTTACAGGTGGGCGGTAATGTCATTCTGACAAATGTACTAAAAAGTAAATTATCTGTCCCAGTCAACCTGAAATGATTTATTATTTTCTCAGTCAGAAACACTGAGTTAGAGATTTAGATCACTGGTTTACAATGTGCCATGAAACCTGCAATATGAAAGTCCTTCTCTCTTCTGCTCTTTCCAATGCCTCCCCGTGGCTTAAATATGATAAACGATTTGGAATTTTTTTACATTTTTGTTTTCATTCCCATGGCTGCAGGCCAAAAGTTATATTTGCATACTTCAGCTGTAAAATGTCTAGTTTATATACCAAATGAATGGTGTTTTTTTTTTTTTTTTTAGCCAAACAGGTGTGGCAAGTCTTGAGTTTCCCTAACAAGATTATCTATGGATTCCAAATTTCCTGAGACATTTTTTTTAGTGTCCTGTCTCATTTGCACTTGGATCCTCACTGCATTCTGACAAAACATGTTGATGAATGCATACCCAGACTTACCAAATATGTGAAAGTGCTAATTTAGATCGAATAGGCTTTATTGGCTTTTGATAGAAAAAGTGTCTTTCTTTTTGATAACTCCAGACTTTCATGTTTCTTTCCGTGAGAACAGGCTTCCATTTTCCATCTGGCCACTCGGCCATAAAGCCCAGACCGGTAGCATGTTGCAGTGATGGCTGTCCACACAGGATCTCTGGAGTCCAGCCACAGTGACCAGCAGGTTCCTGGCCACTGTGCTCCTGGGAACCTTTAATGCAACAGAATGTTTTTGTCGCCTCCTCCAGATTTGTGCCTAATATCCTGTGCCTAAACTCTGCAGGCAGTTCCTTTGGACTCATGGCTTAATTTCTACTCTGCAATATCAGCTGTGGGATGTTATACAGAGAGGTGTATGCCATGTTCAATCAGCAGGTGGATTCCAGTCGAGTTGGAGAAACATCTTAAAGACAATCAGGAGAAATGGGAGGCAGCTGAGTTAAATGTGTCACAGCAGAGGGTCTGGATACTAATCCTAATGTGACATTTGAGTTTTTTCCTTTAGGCTGCGTTCAGACTGCCAGCCAAAATCCGAATTTTAGCCCATCCAGATTGGAACTGAATGGCTCTTTTGAAGTCTGAACAGTCACAAATCACATGAAATCCGATTTTTGCGAACCGGATCGAAACCACCTTCAGGAGGTAGTTTCAGATCGCATTTGGACAGATGCGTCTCAGTCTGAACCTCCAAACACTCAGATCGGTTTTGACTGTCTGTGACGTCACTCTACGCGGCAGCGTGGAGACGAGGTGTCCACCGGCAGCCGCGCCCGACTCATGCGGCCCGATGGGGCGTCCTTCCGCCCGGTTTCTCCCCTGGTGCGTCTGAGATGCTCTGCACCTCTACTGGACAGTGATAAGGCCAATATACTGAGGTGACCTGCCTCCATCATGTTTGTTGTTGCTGTTCTTGTCGCTGTCGCAATTATATGACGTCAGACGCTCTGACGCTGTTACTATGGCAACCTGTCAGATCAGTCAATAATGTGGCCCAGTCTGAACAGAGCCATATCCGATTTGGACACTTGCTAAAAACAGTGTGGACAGTCAGCCCTAAAAATCGGATTTGAGTAGGAATCTGATTTGAAACAGATTCGCCTGCAGTCTGAACGCAGCCTTAGACTCATGGCTTAATTTCTACTCTGCAATATCAGCTGTGGGATGTTATACAGACAGGTGTATGCCATGTTCAATCAGCAGGTGGATTCCAATCGAGTTGGAGAAACATCTTAAAGACAATCAGGAGAAATGGGAGGCAGCTGCGTTAAATGTGTCACAGCAAAGGGTCTGGATACTAATCCTAATGTGACATTTGAGTTTTTTCCTTTATATCACATCTGCAAAAATGTGCTGCTTTACTCGAGTGAGAATATTAGAGGAAGGAAAACTAGAGGGTTGTTAAATAGCTAACAGATGCATTCACACACAATCACACACACATTGTAATGTGCTGGATCACAGCGTTTGTATTTTCCTCTTTGTGGCTTTGCTGTTTGGGATAATGAACTGGGCTCAGAGCTTGGATCTAAATCCTTAATACATCTTTATCTCTTTCTGTCCCACTCTTCTTTTCATCTCCCCCTGACACAAACAGTGCGATACTTCAACATCCGGCTTCTCAAACGAGCCTCTGCTGCCTACCTTTACTCCCATCTGCTAGAAAACAAATACTGTTCAGTGTGTACAAGTTGTTTACACTGCACACATTCGGTACTTGTTATTTGCACAGACAGTTTAGTTTTAATACACTGTGGAAAATTGAACGTTAGCAATTAGACGTTGGCATGGCACTGTGGAACTGATTAATAAAAAGCTGGTAGACGACTAATTTGCATGTTACACCATTATTAATTCTTGGGTTGTGCTATTTGAAAACTGTAGCCTTGTCTGTGTGTTTAACCACAATCAAAAATAAGACACATTGGTAACACTTTACAATAACCATCATTTATAAATGGTAAAAAGATAGTTTATTAATGTTTAATCATCATTTATAAACAGTTTATAGGCCATTTAGAATGGTAAATAGATAATTTATTACTGTTTAACTAAGTAAATAATGTATAAATGGCTAATAGATGGTATATTAATGTAAATTTATAATTAATTTACAATTAACAAACAATTAAATTATAATTAATAGTTTTAGTTTCACTCATTATTACACTTTTAACACCATATTTAGTATGTTAATGATTTTGAAATGATTCATATACCTTTAAGAAATTGGTTGAAACCATTTAAAGATTAAATATGTATAGCACTTTGTAAATGGTTAATAATTGGTTTATAAACCATCTATAAACATCACTTAGATGGTTATTGTAAAGTGTTACCGACACATTTTACTACTCAACCATGAAAATTCATGATAAATTCATTCAGTTATTATCCTTAACCACTTATCCGAACTCGCAGGTCGCCAGACTATCACAGAACCAGCGACAAGTTTGCTGAGAGGTGAAAGTGCTCATGACTTCACCACCCTGTAGTCTCATAAATTCACGTCGAAACAAATGCTTCCATAAGTGACAGTCATCTATCATGACAAGCAAAATTTAGATGGAAGATAGAATGTGATCAACCCCTTTGCAAACAAATTATTTTATTCAGCATTTCATTAAAATTTTACACAGCTTGGCGCCCCCCTTGCATCTCTATATCTCCCTAATGCTCTTTCCCAAGTGTTGATTTTGTTTTATTGATATGGCTGTACAGTCCCCATTCCATGTATAATGTTAAAACAGTAAACTCTCTTAGAACTTTCCATGTAAGGTCCATTATAGTGTTGCTATTCTTGTGTTTGTTTTATTTCTACCTGTATCTTTATTTTATTTGTTTTTCATTTCATTTTATTTATTTTAGTTTATTTTTTGCCTCTCTTTCTATATATCATTCAGTCTATGTGAAGTATTTAATTGTCTCTGCTGTCATGTTTGTTCTCTGTTTTGTGTCTGTTTAAAAATGAATGAAATATTGGTAAAAAAAATAAATAATTGTACACATGCATCTCAACTTTTGTGAATTGAGTTTTACTTCTCCCCTTTATGTACTTCTATTTAAGGGCATTTTCACAACCCAAAGTTTAGTCCATTTCAATCAAACTCTGGTGCGGTAAAATCCTCTGTACTCTGGTGTGAACCAAAACAACCGACCTGAGGCAATTTCACCTGGGTCCCTTCCAAAAGATCCATAGTGCGATTTGATTGCACTGTAAAGTACACTGTAAAAAGTGTTTGTAGAAATTACAGTAAGAAGCTGTCAAATTGCATGAGAAATACGGCCTAAAATAAAAAATTGCATATCACCATAATAGACACTTTTTTATTACTGTAAATCACAGAATAGAACAAAACTTTTGAAAAACACACAGTTTTACTGTAAAAATATTTTTAAAAATCGTGTAAAATGAATGGAGAAATACCATATTGTCTCAAGGACACAATTACCTTTAAATTAAGGGACTACTCAATCTAAATTACAGTTTTTGCTGATATTTACATTTAAATTTACAGTAGAAAACCCACTCAATGTAATTTTTACGGTTTAATTCTGGCAACCACAGCTGCCGGTATTTTACCGTAAATTTAACAGATTATTTGTTTTTTATTACAGTGTAATCCGACCCGATTACCGGAAATGAATCAAAACGCAGCAGATTGTTGTCTACCTGCACAGGCATTTTGAGAGATTTACACAAAGCAACAGATGCAACAGGACTGGGAGAAGACAGACTTGGACTTCTGCTCAAGACCAAAGTTTGATGTTTATAAAATCATTCGAGATCAACTTCGATCTTCGATAGCAATATTTGGTGCGTTCGGCTCCATGTGGCCTTGTTTACTTCCCTGTTTACATTTTCCACCAACAACTTTCCAACTAACAAATAATACTGGGTGTATATTTCCACCCCTCTGCAAATCTTTTTTTTAGTTTGCTCCACTTAGATTTAGGCTCTGTGAAAGCAAACCAGACTGAATACAAAATGAACCATAAGTTTAAATTTCACTTCTCCGACTAACCAAACAGACTTGGGTTGTAAAAGCACCCTTTGGGACTCAAAAGTAAGTAACTTAATTTTCCAGATTTCATTGACTGAACCAGTGGTAAACAGCTCTCAGAAACTGCCTCCATCGACTATGTGGAGCTGTTAAAGCTGATCATTTTCATGTATGGATGAAATACTGAGGGTAGACCTTCCACTTACTTTTGAGGTTTTATATTTGGGGAAATCAGACATTGACTTTACGAGATCAGGAGACAAACACATGTATAAAATAATGTTGATTGCAAGCAAAAAAGCAATTACCAGAAAGTGGATGAAAAAGGAGGAACCTAAGATTGAGGACTGGGTGGAGGTTATACATAATATTTATGTGATGGAAAAATGAACTTTCTCCGTGAGACTGGAGGAGGACAGATTTAAAAGAATATGGAAAAATTGGGTAGAATACATCAAATCAATTAGATCTGACTTTATCTGAGATGAACATCATTAGAAGGATGGTTCGTAGCTACAGAAGTTGAAAAATTATGTTTTTTTAATTTTATTTTTATTATAATTATTTTATTGTTTTTTTTTGTTTAATTTTTATTTCTAAAATTTTGCTACACTGGAACAAATTGCTGTTTGATTAGTCATAATTTTTGGATGACATTGGATGACTACTATTTCAGTTGCACAATTTTATTGGAGTGAATAAAAATGTAAAGTTAATTTATATCTGATCCAAGATGAAAGATGGCAAGTGTAATCTGAAGATGTATTATTGGAGGGGTTTGATTTATGTATACCAGATGTATGCAAAATGTTTGTTAAAATGTTCAATAAAAAGAAAGTTTAAAAAAAAAAAACTGCCTCCATCTGCAGAGCACGCTGATGTATGACTTCATATGCAAATAACTTACTAAACTCATTGGGAACATAATTAAAAGTATATCTTCATATGACATGTATAGCGATGCATAGTCCTACATCTATTAATTAGTGTGGTAGATGGATGATAACCTTGCATGTTTCACTTATTCTTTATCAAAGTAAATCTTCTGATTAGCACATTGCTCCATCTGTTACTACTCTCTGTCAAGCCCACCAGCATCTCTTAAATCCTCACAATTCCTCAATGTTTTGTTTCCATTAAAAAAAGGTAACTGCAGGACAAGTATATTTATGTTGGAGCTGCAGGCTTCAAAAAGAATTAAACCTTCTTCTTTTTTTATACCTACCAGACTTCAGACAGGCAGCAGTTCCTCTGAGCCAGTGCAGAAGATTATGGGATTTTTCTTTTGCTATTTGCATGTCTCTTTTACCAGACATTTGCTGCTGTTGGAGTTGCAGGTTCGCAGGCTATTGATCCTCATCCAGGAGCAGTCTTAAAATGTTTTTAAGATATAGGCTATTGTCATAAACCGTTCGTAGGTGTTCTTACAAAAAAGTAATGCACTTATATGTAGCTTTCCCACTAAATTTTGTCTGGTGATGAAACAAGTATGAAAGCTTTGTATGTTCCCTAAAGGGCGGGCAGGAGCGGAGGTGGATGGATCAAACAAACCCCAGGCTTTCACAGAGTAGACCTGTGTTTGTTTCCCATTGGAAGTTATACACCAAAGTATATTTTTCCCCTTTATTTAACTAATTAGTTTTATTTGTTCCGAACCAGGGCTGCGTTGCTTTAAGTGCTGCAGATTTCTTTCCATCTAGGCTGCTTTTATGTGTCGTTTTGGAGGTCAAAAACAAATTGCATATTTTTTTCCATTAATTGGATGGACTAGTTTCTTCAGAGAATTGGGTTATAAATTATATTCATGGAAATCTAATTAGAATTTAGAGAAATCATTGTTCTGTAGTTTTGTTTTTCGTGAATGCAATGCAATCCCTCTGAGGAGCCAACCAGTGTCACACCCACATCAAGGACAGAGGAGGTTAAAGACGGAAGGAGAGTGTGGCACTGAAGGGATAATAGCTATCAGCCATCTTTCGACCTCCAGCAAGGTGGGTCAGAGATGATGGACAGACTCAGGACCAGCCTGAGAAAGGTGCTGCACCGCTCTCATTAGGATGAACAGTGTCATACACACGGGCAGAGCCGGCCCAAGGCATAAGCGAACTAAGCGACTGCTTAGGGCCCCGTGGCCACTAGGGGGCCCCCAAGAGCAATTAACAAAAAATATGTACATATTTTGTTTAATATTTTGCATGCATGAGTGACACTTTCTATATGATCAAAGATACAGTACAGGCCAAAAGTTTGGACACACCTTATTCAATGCGTTTCCTTTATTTTCATGACTATTGACATTGTATGTGTCGCCTTTAAGGCTTTTTGTAATGTTTACTTTAGATAATTTATTGGTATTTAATTTAAGTTAGAAACAAGAGGTGGATGATTACTTAAAGTTTACAAATTTATTTTGTAAATATATTATTTGTTTACTTAATATTACGATGTCACATCCTGTTTAGTCACTTCCTCTGGGATCAACCCCTATTTAGTCACTTCCTGTTTAGTTACTTCTGTTTGACTGGATCAAAGGAAGGCAGACATGTGTTGCATGAATCTGCACATCCACTCTGAAGCATCATAGAGGCAATGCCGTAAGTTTGATTTGCATTTGACATGTTTATATATAAGCAGTGATTTCATAAATTAATGTATTTGATAAATTAAGTTAAAAGTGTTTTCATTTACAATTATATACAAGCAGGCAGCAATGTGTATCATGTTTACAGCTTTGTTTGTTGTAATGTTTAAGTTAAAATATGTTTTGTATCGCTTTATTTGCAGTTTTCACCAACATGTTAATGAAGAAGTGTGACAGTAAACGATCAAACTTACAGTGTAGTAGGTGTGTGAATGATCAACAATCAATATTATTGGCAGAAATAGAAGGCCCCGAAATTGAATTTTGCTTTGGGCCCCATGGAGGCTTGGGCCGGCTCTGCACACGGGGATGCTAACCGTGAGTGCAGATGTAAAATGGCAGGCGGAGGCTGCAGAGAAGTCATCTTACTATAAACCTCACATGCACAACCCCCAACTAGCCTAGTCGTCTATAGCAACAGCACAGTCTTCAACACAGCCCCTATGTAGGATGTGTAGGGGCAAACAAGTGAACCGTGAAAGGTCACAGAAGTAAGTGAACCGTGACACTTTGGCCTATTTTTCATGTGTGATCCTGGATGTTTTTTTCTCTTTCTGGTGATCAATAAATAAGTTTTGAGTATATCTGTGTTTTGCATCTGTGTGAAAAACAACAGCTTTGCATGCAGGTCCTTCAATTCCCATGTGCAAAGTGCATCTACTCCATCTCTGTCATATGGCACACGCACCTCTGCTGCTCTTTGTCCTGTGACGTCAACATCACATCTGTGACCCATAGCGGTTCTGTACAGGCCACAGCATGTTGCAGACAATGTGCTAACTCCTGGATGCCTATAGATTTCTGTTCAACCAGCATCTGGTAATTCACGAGCAATGTTAATATAATTTTCTGTGATTCACCAGACTACACAGCAAAATCGGGAGTGTTAATTCAACTCACAGTGTTAAATTTAACACTTTTTCTGAGTTTATATAGTTCTCACAGATTCTGAGTTAAAATTACACTGTGACACTGACAATTACAAAGTGTTAATATTTTAACTCTTTAATAGTGTTATTTAATTGTGTTATTCCTTTTTTCTGAGTGTGAGTTTTTAACATACATTGTGTTACGTTTTTTTAACCCTAAAATCATGTTATTTCCTTTCACTAATGTGATAATTAATATTCATTGTTTTGTTTTACGATACATTAAAAGTGCATTCTGTCTTTAGCCGAACACACAAGTCACAAAATCTGAAAATCAACTCCAACTGAAGTGAATCTAACTCAGGTGTTAACATGTAACTCACTTGATTGACAACTCTGGCAGAGCTTTTGATCGCTTGTTAAAACAACTCCAAAATCAACACTCACCAACTCAAAATTATTAACACTGAAAAAACAACACTACAGATTTTGCTGTGTAAGCACACACACAAAGACTCACCGTTCATCATATTTTAACCAATTAAGTTTTGATAAGGAAGGTATTTAGAGATAAGCTACAGGCAAGAGAACAAACAATAATATCTTTTGATCGTGGCATTAACATATCTGAACAAAATATGAAAAGTTGTGCTTATCTTCAATCAGTGGACTCATGGAAACATCAGTGAGCAGCCGTACAGGCTTCCCACGCTAACCACAGTACCATCTGCACTTCATTTAGTGGAGGAGGCTTTAGTGAGATAATGATAATGAATTGACATTTTATTTCACTCCATTCATTCCGCCTGACATTGTTAATTATTTGCCCTATGTAGTGAGTGAAGCATCAATGCTGCCACAGTCACTTTCAGTTGACATAGAGGCTGCAGTGGTGACTGTTTTTCACACAAGGCTTTGCTCTTCGCTTTGTTTTTTATAAACCAGCATTCAACTGTAGCCACATTATCTAAATACTAATGTTTTTTTCTGCAGTCTGGTCTGGTGGAATTAGTCACTGTAGTTCCAATGACCTCTTTAACCCTTTGATGCACAACATGGGTCTAAAGCAGGGGTCTCAAACTCAAATTACCTGGGGGCCGCTGGAGGCAGTATCAAAATGACAGAAAAAAGACACAAAATGACAGAAAAAGACCTAAATTATTTTAAAAAGACACAAAATGACAAAAAAAAGACACAAAATTACTTAAAAAAGACACAAAGTGACCAAAAAAGACAAAATTATTTAAAAAACACACAAAATGACCCAAAAAAGACACAAAATGACAGAAAAAAAACTAATTTACTTAATGAAGAAACAAAATGACTAAAAAAAGACACAACATTATTTTTAAAAAAGAGACAAAATTACAACAAAAAAAACCAACACGGTAAAGTGCCATTCATATAAAACTCACTTTAAACTTTCATATCAAGGTGGGGGCCACAAAATATCGTCACGAGGGCCGCAATTGGCCCGCGGGCCGCCAGTTTGAGACCCCTGGTCTAAAGTGCCCCGACTAAGTTTTTATATTCTATGTCTTTGCAATAAATTAATTTCATCATTTAGTGTTGTAGGTTTTCCTCAAAAAACTTGTTTTTGATCATCATACACCCATGTTATGCATTGGAAGGTGTTTATATGTTGTCACCAATTTAAAACCTGACAAAGAAGACACAAATAATAACTATCCTATTTTGTCAAATTGGTGTTTTTTTTCCAATGGAAATTATTATTTGGTGGCCCTAATAAGTCTCAAATGTTAAAATATGTTATTTTCCAATGTAACCTGGTGGTTCTAACAACTATTTTAAAGTTAAACCTTCGAAAATAAGATAAACAAAGTTACACATATACTCAAATTGTTCATTTAGTGTATCACTTTTTGTATCACTACGCTTCTAATGCACAAGGTCATTTTTGACCCATGTGTGTAAACTTGATATATTATATTATATATTATTATATTATTATATATTTTCTTCATAAAGTATTAAAGGAAAAATGTATATAATGATTTGTTGTAATAATAATAAAAAAAAAAAGATATTCAAACACACAGCCAGCATGAAATAACATGGGAAATGAATGCGGGTCATTTTTGACCCATGTTGTGCATTACTGGGGATTTCCACCGGGCGCGTTACAGCAGCAGCACGTCAGCTTAGCGAGCCGGCCGTATACACGCGAGATAACGAGATCACGCGATAATCCTGACCATACGGGAGACCGCAAGATCCCGTGATAAACTTTAAACTCTATTTATAGTCTATGGATAAACTGTGTGTATAAAGTAAACAACAACAACAACAAAAACCAACTTACTTTGCTTCTCTGAGGTGAAAGATATGTTGATCTGACCATCTATCTTTATAAAAACAATATGTTTTGTCATAAATGATTGTATGATGTTCCACTTCAACAATCAGTCTCTTGTCGTCCGTGTCGCCGATCCTCTGAGACCCTTTGATTGATTGATTGATTGATTGATTGATTGATTGATTGATTGATTGCCGATCTGGTGCCCCGGTCATAACATAATGTTGATGTGAAGTAGTTTTAGGCTGCATGAACTGCGTATTGTGTTTTATTTTGAAAGGGGCGGAAGTGTTTTACGCTGATTCTGAGTCGGACTTCCTGTCTGGTGCGATCTGCTCTGTTAAGATTTACGCGATTTGGCAGCGTCTCGCGGAGAAATAGAAGTCCTACCTAATGCTCGCGTAGAGACGCTGACGCGACGCTGCAGTAACGTTACGCTACGCGCCCGGTGGAAATGCTCTCATTGATTAGAGTGTTACCTATTTGCAACGTCATACGCGACGCTGACGTTACGCTGCAGTAACGCGCCCGGTGGAAATCAGGCTTTAGGAGGTGTTTATATGTTGTGCATCAAAGGGTTAAATAAGTGAGGGAAATCTCTGCTTTGTGTGACAGTGACCATGTGCGAGTACTCCCTCAGCTGAAAATTGCTTCAGAGGAAGAATTCTGCCAAATAAGAAGTTTGACCTGCATCATTCTGGACGACACAAGTCAAGAGGAAGGGAGAAAGAAGTCACACAGGGCTCTCAATTTACAGCTGCACTGTGGGAAGAGCGAGCAACAGGTCAGGGTCTGAATTACACGCCAAATATGGGTGAACTGTTGGCAGTGATGGGTAAAACCGTAGAGCCGGCCATCACTTTGGCAGACTGAATATCCACAATGACCGGACAGGGTAATGAGATAGTGTGACTGGATAGAGCTACATATTTTAAATTCGCTGCTTTATAAAAGCAACTTTCTTGGCTGTTGAATCTTACTCCTTTTGATTGACAGTCAAAGTTCAATAAATTCTTAACCTGACATGCCAGATGGTTTGTTACACAGAACCATCTGAGAAGCTGTCACTGGGAACTGTTCGGAAAAGGGCAGGCACTCTTAAAAAATATACTTGGCAGATGATTGGCTGAACCATCTGTGTAACTGTCACCATCTGCCGGTAGCTCCTCACAGACGCTGACTGGTCCGAAGACTGGTGTTGCTGACACAAAGGCATTACCTGAAGCCTAACAAGATGGATTTTCAGATTGTTTGATGCAGCAATTTGTACCTTGTAGTAACCTTGCATATCAATTTCACCGAAAGGAATAGCTGCATAAAATAGATGTGTTGGTTACAGACAGATGTTAAGGATCGAAGCAGGGAAAAGAATTGTGGTAAATTTGTCCAGATGTGTAGTGCAGGTTTTCAGTTCGTCCCTGAATCAACAATGCAGCTTCTCAAGACCAAAGTAAAGTTCCAGTTTGGGAACCGCTGGTTTGATCTAATGATGAGTCCCACATGTACCTAAAACAAACCATTAATGAGTCATGAAAGTGGGCTAAACTATCGGGGGTAAGGCTGACATGCACCACTGAAACATTAACGGGCTGTGGGGTCGGCTGTGGCTCAGTTGGTAGTCTTCGATCTTTGATAGCAATATTTGGTGCATTCGGCTCCATGTGGCCTTGTTTACTTCCGTGTTTACATTTTCCACCAACAACTTTCCAACTAACAAATAATACTGGGTGTATATTTCCACCCCTCTGCAAATCTTTTTTTTTATTTGCTCCGCTTAGATTTAGGCTCTGTGAAAGCAAACCAGACTGAATACAAAATGAACCATAAGTTTAAATTTCACTTCTCAGACTAACCAAACAGACTTGTGTTGTGAAGCACCCTTTGGGACTCAAAAGTAAGTAACTTAATTTTCCAGTGGGCCCCAACCGACGGGTTGGTGGTTCGATCCCTGACCGTCACAGCCTACATGTCGAAGTATCCTTGAGCAAGATACTGAACCCCAAATTGCTCCTGATGCTGCGTTCATCGGTGTGAATGAATTCCCAATGGTGGCAGGTGGCACCGTTTAGGGTCTCCTCTGCCACCAGTATGAATGTGTGTGTGTGTGTGTGTGTGTGTGTGTGTGTGTGTGTGTGTGTGTGAAATGAGTGCAGTCTTTAGTGTAAAGCGCTTTGATTGGTCGCAAAGCAACTAGAAAACTATATAAGTGCAGGTCCATTTAACTCTGTGCTGAAACCAGTGATGTCTCCCATAAGTGTCTATGACAAACAGTTCATGACCATAATCAAGATCTTTTAGCCATAGGCCATACCCCCTGCTAACTGGCATTAAGAGTGAATTCGCTAGCCTTTGGCTGACATTTAAAAAAAATCTTGTGCAAGTCCTTATGTAACCGGTGTAAACTCTGTGTTGTTTATTCTGAAGAATCCACACGTTCTTCTGTTTCGTTTTGATTTACTCAGGCGAACAAAAATTGCTAATTTTGTGGTATTTTTAGTCATTTTGTGTCTTTTTTTGTCATTTTGTGTCTTTTTTTTGGTCATTTTGTGTCTTTTTTTTAAAGTCATTTTGTGTCTTTTTTTGTCATTTTGTGTCTTTTTTTGGTCATTTTGTTTCCTTTTTTGGTCATTTTGTGTCTTTTTTTAGTCATTTTGGGTCTTTTTTTGGTCATTTTGTTTCTTTTTTTGGGTGATCTGAACTGTGCGTGTGAGATTCTGTTCACCAAATTGCTCTGTTACACTTAAATCCATGTGAAAATGATGCACCTATTTGGAATAGGCCACTTCCATTGCCACCAGCCAACTAGCATTAACACAAACACATCTTCTCACAAAGGTACTTGACCTCTTTGACAAATTTTAGGCTCCCAGTGTGGAAACTATGGCCCCGATAGGGTGGGGAAGTTTTTCTTGATTGACCGACTGACAGACAGACAGAGCGACCTACTGAGCTGCTGGTTCAAGCTAGAAATACTTCATCGCCACAGTGTCAGGAAGTGAAAAAACAGTTAATCTCAGTCGATGCAGATCAGCCACCACTTTGAGACCCAACAGGATCCAGAGAAGAGGCCTGAGATGAAGTTGTGTCATCGTCTATATGTTGCGTTGCCCTTTTGGCTGCTGAATAAAAGTGGATGCAAAGTGCCACAGTGCCCCTTATATTGGATTCAACTCTTCACTTCAGTCGCTGCTGTATACAGGAGAGCAGTCAAGCATAGAGAGCGTATTTATATGGTGTAGTCTGTGTGAAATTGGACTGAAACCTGGAGATCAAGACGGGGAAATCTGTATAACCACAAGGTTAGAATGACACGTAAAAATATAACACATTTTACACAAACTGTTGCTGCCATTATTATTATTATTATTACTATATACTGTAATATACTACTACTATTATAATACCGGCCTTACCGGCCTTATTTATTATTATTATTATTATTATATATCATATTATTTTTACTTATAATTACTTTATTTATTTTTTTCATTTATTTTTATATTGTTTATTATTTATTATTACATATTATATTATATATTTTATATACTGGTCTATTATTATTATTATATACCGTCTAGTCACTATAGCATTGTTGCCATAATATCACCAGTTTAATTATTATTATCATCTTGTCAAACATCTTACCAACTGATCTTCTTTTTTAACTCTTAAGTGTGCTTGTTCTATTCTCTGTTTTTTTCTATGGTTGTTTTTATTTATGCGACCTCAGTATTTTATTCTATTGTATTTTATTGTATTTTATTGTGTTTATTGTACTTGAATACCGGACTGCTGTGACAACCGAATTTCCCTTCAGGGATGAATAAAGTAATCTATCTATCTATCTATATATCTAAGAAGAATCAATGAATAAAAAATAATAATAATAATAATAAAAAAAAGCATTAAGAAAAGATGTTAAGGAGACAGAAGGCAATATAAACCCATTAACAACCCTCTATTTGCCCCACATTACTCTCAGCACTCCCCCAGTTGGTAGTGCAGTGTCACATTGTGTCATCTCACTTGACGCCTGTGTCACCTTGCATCCAGCACATGGAGCTAATGCTGAGTTAGGTGTTTGTGTCCCACTGGAGCTGCCCAGTTAAGGAATAAGACGCACCCGGGGAAGCATACAGTAAAACCCACCATGTTCATGTTGTTTCACAGAAAAGCAGATCTTTTGTGTTCCATCTCATGCCCTTCACATTACCCACTGACAGGTACATTGTGATTCCTCCTGAGGAAAGAGCTTAACTGGACGTCAGCGATCCGTGCTAAAGATTTGTGCCGGCAGTATGTACACCGCTCCTTATGGCCTACATTAGTGAGTGAGCAGAGGAATAAAAATGATGGGATTTAGGGTTCTATTTGGGATCAGATTAGGAGCTAAAGCCCAGTGGGACTGACAGTGTATAAGCCCCAAAGATTCTGAATATTGTAATCACGATATATTTTAATTTGCCAAAAGTGCAAAGACTTTTTCTCCTTTTTTTCCCCTGCACGCTCTCTTTGTACACTGTAAAAAATATCTGTAGATTTTATGGTGAAAAACTTCTAAACAATGACAGTAAAAGACGTAAAATGATAAATGGGTTAATTCAGTTTCAGTAACAATGAAACACCATCAATGTATATATCAGCCAAAACAGTATTTCTTTTTTTTCTACAGTTTTTTATGTTTTTGAAAAATACATTACTCCACTGTAAAATACTCTGGCTCTGTGTTTGTTACAAAAATATACTGTAATATATATATATATATATATATATATATATATATATATACAAGCATCACTGTAATTGTTGCATTTATTTTTTGTAAAAATACTTTTTCTCACTGTTAAATGTACTAAACACCATATAACAAAAATATACTGTAATATTTTATGATAAAATATTTAATTTATGCAGCATTTATAAAGTATTTTCTTGTCAGTTATATGGCAAAGCACAATTTCTTTTGATGGAAAAACTTTTTATTTTTTATGGTAAAATATGGAATAAAATGGCAACCGTTAGCATGAAATCACCAGTGCTAATATAATTTTACTGTAATATAACAAAAAGTTGCACCATATTTATTACGGTAAAGTTCTGGCAACCACACACTGTAAAACTTTTTACTGTAAAATTACAGTAAATTACTGGCAGCAGTTTTGCCAATAAGTTACTGTAAAATTTCCTCTACTGTATTATAGAAATACAGGTTCGTTTACTGACAAACTGACTCGAAACGAAGAAAAAAAATAGCGCAACATTTAAATGTTTAACTCTAAATTATGTTACACCTAATCCATAAAAAACACTATATTAGCTTCACTGGAAAAACAACACATTGTGATTATTTCAGCCCAGACAAAAATGGAATAAAATTTTTCTTCTTTTCGAAAATAACGGCTTTATTTTCCCGACATGCTCAGCTGAAAACCGTAAGTTCCTGAATGCCTGAGCAATCATGATAACTCCCACAATGCATTGCTTTCACAGCAATATACTGTACAATCACAATACAGCAAGTTACTGTTAGAATTTGACTGTAAATTTACAGCAAAGTCTTACAGTGCAGCTGCCGTTTTTTTTTACCGTAAAAACAACAGTTTCTTTTTTACAGCGTATACCATATCTATATTTTAGATGCTGTTTATATTATTTTCCTCCCCTCCTCCTAAACTTCCCATTTCCTCCCTCCATCTCTTTTTTTTTTCTTCCCTCTGTCAGTCTTATCGCTGTTCCCTTGGCTTTCATTTCTCTGGGGCTTTGATGGGTGCTGTGATGGCAAGATGATTGACAGGCTGAGCTGATTTCCACGCACTAATCATGACATCACCGCTCAGTCGATTTCATTTCACATCACATCGCATCACATCAAGGGAGGCTGATTGGAAGGTGAAAAAGACAAAAAGACATTTTCATCCCTGTCTTATTGAGAAATAATGTGCGTTGTCAGTTCGATGATCTGCTCAGACTTCTGTGTATTAGCAGTTATTCCAACAACAAAAGACATTTCTTATATTTTTTTGCTCATCACCGCCCTGTTTCACACTTTAAATTAGGTGTGTTTTCTTTAAAGCGTGAGAAATAAGTAAGTCAAACAGTTTTGCTGTGATAACAGGTTCATTATAACTGTTTGTGTTTGGTAACACTTTACAATAACCATCATTTATAAATTAGATTATTAATGTTTAATCATCATTTATAAACCGTATATAGGCCATTTAGAATGGTAAATAGAAAATGTATTAATGTTGAACTATAATTTATAAATGCCAAATAGAGGGTATATTAATGTGAGTTGATAGTTACTTTACCATAAACAAACAATTACATTATAATTCTTAGTTTATTAATAGTTTTGCACTCATTATAACATTTTTAACACCATATTAAGTATGTAAATGATTTCAAAATGATTCTTATACCTTTAAGAAATAGTTTGAAAACATTTAAAGATTAAATATGTATAAAATTTTGTAAATGGTTAATAATTGGTCTATAAACCATCTATAGACATCACTTAGATGGTTATTGTAAAGTGTTACCCATTTCTTTTATTTTTTGCTCATCACTGCCCTGTTTCACACTTTAAATTAGGTGTGTTTTCTTTAAAGTGTGAGAAATATGTAAGTCAAACAGTTTTGCTGTGATAACAGGTTCATTATAACTGTTATTTATGGCATAATTTGAAATGACAAATGGTGATTTCCCAAGATAATAGAATAATTTCCTCAAGATCTGGTGATACACTTTTTTCTTGAGATACAGAAATATAGAAGCATTTTTTTAAATTCATAAATCAAGCATAAAAGCACCAAACATGATATGAAGAAATAAGAAACAAGCTTACAGATTACATGAGTGTTCAAGTCATCAATCAGTTATCATCATTTAATGTCAAGTGTGGTGGGAACCTCGAGACGCAGCCTCAGCCTGCTCATTTATTAAACTTGTTTTCGTGATCTCAAAATATCTTATTATTTTGAATATAAAAGTTATGCTCCCTTAATATCTCTAGAATAATATCTCATTATCTTGGAAAAAACAAATTTGTTATTTTGTGCTTATAATGATTTGAATTATACGATTTTAAGAAAACAACTATAATTATTATCACAAGAAAATGAAGGACACAAAATATTTGTTAAGGGCTTCCGTTGGGTTGAAATAAATTTTTTGATTTGTTTATTTTTATATTTTTGGGATCAAGGCTGATGAGGTTGACAGTTTTCTTTGATTTTACAGGCCGTGTAAACATACTTAAGATATCTTATCCATCAAATAAATGTTTTGTCAACTTTGTTACATGTTGGTTTATCGTCATGTGGTGACAGACTGTTTAGAAAAGTGTTTATGCATTAAAGGTGTGGGAGCCAAGTTACATTTTTAGGAGTACAAGTAAATAAATACAATTTTCAGTGTGTTTATGTTAAGTTAAATCAGTCATTTGTTTATTGTTTTATTGTTTTATTAAAGGATCCCCATTAGCTTGTGCCGTGGCAGTTCGCTAGTCTTCCTGGGGTCAAAACATTCCAACAAGTAATACTCAACAGTCCTACAACAACTTTAACAGTAAAAATACATTCCAAAATACATTAGAAAAGTGCAGCACAAAAGTTCATTACAAAATGCAGCACAAATTTAAGACAGTTTGTAGAATCAAACCATTGCATTATAGCCATTTGGATTAAATGTTTAGGAATAATTGGTCAAATGCATTTGATCAGAAAACAAATAAAATACAAAAAAAAACAAAAAAACAATACAGCTTTAACCAGTATCACTGATTGTAATCCTGGACATCATGAATCCAGGCAAACATCGCTTCTATAAAGAGTAGCGTCCTTTCAACCAAAATCAACGAAAAATATAATAAACCCAACACCTAACATTAACCACTGACAAAGTACATCTTTAATTTCTTTTTGAAGGATATTTTGCTTTTTTCTTGACGGATATCAAGTGGTAAATCATTCCATATATTACTTGCTCTATAAAGCACTGTTCTTTTCAGAGAATTAGTTCTTGGAAAAAAAGTTAAACATAATTAGATGTAATTCATGTCCATATAACTAATATTTGTATAAAGATGTTATTTTGTGCCCTTTGTTATGAGAAGTAAGGCAGGTTGGGTTGTTTTTTTGGGCCACAAGCTTTCAAGTAAGTTCCAGTTGAGGCTCACAGAAGGACCAAGCTACATGGTTTCCTTATCACAGTTATAGTTATTGATATGGGAAATAAACATTGAACACTCTTGTAAGAACAGAACTGTGAAATAAAGATTTCTGTTAACGATTTTACATCAGTACTGTGGAAGTTTTTTCTTCGTCAGGTAACTAAACACGTGTAAAACCAACACTGTAAACAATTGTCTTGTAAATTAACAGTTAAATACTGGCAGCAGGGTTGCAGCATTCTACTGTTAATTTTACAGTTCCTCTACTGTTATTTACTTCAGTAGTTCTCAACCTTTTTGAGTCACGACCCCCAATTTAACATGCATGTTGTCCGCAACCCCCGCTCACTGAACACAATCTCACGCGCACAGTTCAGATCACCCAAAAAAAGAAACAAAATGACCAAAAAAAGACACAAAATGACTAAAAAAAAGACACAAAATGACCAAAAAAGGAAACAAAATGACCAAAAAAGACACAAAATGACTTAAAGACACAAAATGACTTAAAAAAGGACACATAATGACTTAAAAAAAGACATAAAATGACAAAAAAAACAACCAAAAAAAACATAAAATGACAAAAAAAAAACACAAAAAAACCCACAAAATGACAAAAAATGTTTTGGCGACCCTCACAAATCATCTCGCGACCCCAATTGGGGTCCCGACCCAAAGGAATAGCTGATCTACTTTACAGTATGTTACTGTGATAAAACCACATACTGAATTACAGAACAACCCTGCATTTCATTGATTTTTACAGTAGACTAAAACACAGTATAGTGCTGAAGCTAGTTGCAATATTGTTGCAGTAAACAATGCAGTCATTTTTTTGTAAATAGAGCATATTACTGTCTGAAAGCCAATTACTATGAATTAAGCGCTGTCTTCACTGTGACCTCAGTAATTTTAATAAACCATATCCTGAATGAGTTAGTTAAGTTAAATACAAGCATTAAAAAATGTGTATGTACAGTACTGGTCAAAAGTTTTAGAACACACCAACTTTTCCAGAATTTAATTGAAAACGATGCAGTTTAATGTTTCAGTGTACTCTGAAATTAACGCACATTTGCAACATTTGAAATTCTTTATTGAGCATGATAGTGTTTTGAAAGTAAAGAAAAGATTCAAAATCACATTTTATGTTGGACTAAAGGACTAAAAAAAGAAACAAAATGACAAAAAAAAGACACAAAATGACTTACAAAGACATGAAAAGAATTCAAAAATGGACAAAATAGCCCAAGACTCCATAGAGTTAAGTTGTTAACCCATTTCTTGTTCCCTGAAAAAGGCCTACTTGTATAATTCTGAAATGTACATTATTTTTCAGTTTTGGTTAAGCTTACCTTTTTTTATTTACCTCTGGCAGTTCACCACTTACCTTTGTACCCTTTCAAGCTGTTCATTTGACTTGAACTGCTTGAATTTCAATAAAAAACTGGAAAAATTGGGGTGTTCTAAAACTTTTGACCGGTAGTGTATGTGCATTTTTCATATTTTCATATATTTTATGGGAAACGGCAAGCTACCTACAAATATTGCCCAGAATGCATTGTTTTCTACAGTATAATACAATTTTAATGAAAAACAGTATGTTACTGGCTTCAACCACTACAAAAGGAGTCAACTGCACAACAGTTATCAGTCTGTCAAATCTAATCTGTTGTGAACTTGAACATAAAGAAGGAGTTCATTTGCATATGACCTTTATTCAAGGTTGACAAGAAGATGATGGCCATGAAATATGTGCTCATATGCATCACTGATGAGGAAGTTTCACGACTATGCAAATGGATTTGCACGATGCAGTAAAATGACTGTAAACCAGTGGCTGCCTTGGAAAAAAATCAATTATTGAAAGCATTATTTAAAAGATGGTTATCAATCATTAGCAGATAGATAGATAGATAGATAGATAGATAGATAGATAGATAGATAGATAGATAGATAGATAGATAGATAGATAGATAGATAGATAGATAGATAGATAGACTTTATTTATCCCAAGCTGGGAAATTACAGTGTAGCAGCAGCATTACACACAGAGACAATGACAACACAATTAAATAAAAAAGAACAACCCAGGCATACTTCAAGCAATAAAATATAAAAATACAATAAAATACAATAAAAAAATAAAGTGTCTAAAGAAGGAGTATGTATTAATATACATTAATAAACTTAACACACAAATAAACTCAGTACTTTATAATCCTGTTTAAAGTTGGGAGTCTACTGACAAGTCAGATGAAAACCCAAATCAGTTTAGTCACAATCACTGCTTTCATTCTAAACAAATGGGCAAATCTAATTGCAGGATTTTAATGCTAGGAGACCAAATCAGATACACATTAAAAAGAGGTAGCTCTCGACTTCCCCAGAGAGCTGCGACAAAGTACAATCTCACTGTAATGGTGTTTTTTCATTCGGCCTGTATATGCTTCAATGGTTCTCACCGGGAGAGCAAAAATGCGCAGATGCATTGGAAACCAATATTCAGATGGAGACTGAATTCATTTCTAAAGCTCCAGCTCCAGATGCAGAATGGTAATCGTGAGGATTGGGAGAAACCTCAATGGGCCAGGGAAATTTCAGGCTTATTATTGTGGTCTAACAAACTGCAACAATATTCTGCTTGGCTGGAGCCTGAGCTCATGAACTCACATGTTCTCCACATTCAATACACAACACAGCTGATTAACCTCAGCACTGTGCTACACGTTGAGCTAAAGATGGAGAAAAAGTTAAAGAAAGACGTGGTGGCAAAAAGAGCAGGCTGATCCACGGAAAATAAAAACTTTTTGGTATTATCTTCTCTGTGTCTTTTATTTCTTTCACTACTTTTAACTACGTCTTTTATTTTATTTTTTATCTGTTTGATTGTATTGTTTTATTTATGGCATCATTTTAGATTGATACACTTATTATTTATTGCTGATTGGTATATGGAATTGTTTGTTTTATTGTTGATTTTATGTACAGCACTTTGGAGACGTTTGTGTTGTTTAAATGTGCTATACAAATAAAGGGGGATTGGATTGGATGGGATTGGATTGGTATTTTTGTTGATATTTCTCTCCCCGATGACCTTGACAATAACACTTTTCATTGAATCTACTTTCTCATGATTAATCATATGTACACTGTAAAAAATGTTTGTAGAAATTACTGTAAAAAACTGTCAAATTGCGTTAGAAATAGGTCGTAAAATTAAACATTGTACATCACCGTAGTAGTTTTAATTACTGTAAATCAAAGAATAGCATAAAACTTAAAACACACAGTTTTGCAGTAAAAATATAACATTTTCATGACAAATTAATGGAGAAATACCATGATGAAACAATTATCCAAAAAGTAATGGGATTATTCAGTATAAATTACAGCTTTTGCTGATACTTACATTTACATACGCTCACTGTAATTTTTACGGTGTTGTTCTGGCAACCACAGCTGCCGGAATTTTACCGTAAATTAAGCAGATTTTTTTTACAGTGTAGGAAGAAGTGATCACAACCCTATAATTGATATTTGACCAAAGTCATTCCACAAAAATCTTAAGTGGTTAATAAATGTTGACATTTTCCATCAACAGCTGTTTTTTTTTTTTTTTGGCCCCTGGGCTTTCCAGCAAATGCCATTTAATCTGTCAAAGCATCTTTAACTGCTGCAGCAGTGTGTGGCTGGTATAGTTTACACCTTTTGTGTGCGTGTGTGTGTGTGTGTGTGTGTGTGTGTGCTTCTGGAGACAGCTACCACAGAAGCCGTGTTGAATACTGTGTCAGGTGTTCATAGTATGTCTGTGGTCAGGTTGTAGATTGGACTATAGTGTCACAATAGTGCAAGCAAGTGTGTAGTTGAGATCAAAATGAAGGTCAAGTTTGAAGATAGGTGCACGGGGAGATAGGGGGATATGAGGGAAGCAGGGAAGGGTCCATTTCCCATCCCCCACCCCACTTTACACTCCTGGTCTGATTTGCCGTCCAGCAGGTGTGATTCCACTGCAAGATGATAATTGATTTTTCTCTTCAATTTGGGACAGTAGCCAGGGCGGGGGAATCAAGGCAGACCAGACAAGATTTAAAGGTATTTAAACACTTATTTATTAGAAACCAAGGTTAGAAACCTGATAAAGGAATTGGTATAGTCTAATCCAGTAGTTCTCAACCTTTCTGAGTCGCGACCCCCAATTTAACATGCATGTTGTCCACGACCCCCGCTCACCGAACAGAATCTCACACGCACAGTTCAGATCACCCAAAAAAGAAACAAAATGACCACAAAAAGACACAAAATGACTAAAAACAGACACAAATTGACCAAAAAAGACACAAAATGACTAAAAAAAGACACAAAATGACTAAAAAAAGACACAAATTGACCAAGAAAGACACAAAATGACCAAAAAAAGACACAAATGACCAAAAAAAGATACAAAATTAACAAAAAATTACACAAAATGACCAAAAAAGGCATAAATTGACCACAAAATGATAAGAAAAGACACAAAATGACCAAAAAAGACACAAAATAACTAAAAAGAGACACAAAATGACCAAAAAAGACACAAAATAACTAAAAAAAGACACAAAATGGCTAAAAAAAGGAAACAAAATTACAAAAAAAGGCACAAAATGACCAAAAAGACTAAAACACATGAACACTTTAACACAGTGGAGACAGAGCTGACTTCCAAAATGATTTGGCGACCCCCAGAAATCATCTCGCGACCCCAACTGGGGTCCCGACCCTAAGGTTGAGAATAGCTGGTCTAATCTGTGGGGTGGTCAAAGGGTGGTTGAAGATGGTGACGGAGAGAGAGGAAGCCAAAATGAGGAGTCACCCTAAAAAGCCTCTGCCTGGCTTGCCCAGGTGCAAAACATCAAGTTGATGGCCCCGCCCATCTCTACCTGCAGGCAACCTGCCACAGAGAGAAACACGAGGAGGAGGACCAGTGGCAGGGTCAGGGGCTGTCACATGTATTATTCACTCGTTCTCAACTAATCCCAACTCGTCACATAC
Organism: Centropristis striata; assembly: GCF_030273125.1. Taxonomy (NCBI): domain Eukaryota; kingdom Metazoa; phylum Chordata; class Actinopteri; order Perciformes; family Serranidae; genus Centropristis; species Centropristis striata. The sequence continues at coordinate 42,623,313 of NC_081517.1, read as the reverse complement.
CGACACTTTGTCATGGCCCTCGGTGTGTGAAACTAACGCACACGGACCCGCTTGCATTGGTTTTGGACTTGTTGGAGACAATGAGTCACTTCCAGCTTGTAACACATATAATGGCTTTTCAAAATAAATTTCCTAAAAGAACAGGGTTGGGCTTAACCCTGCGTCCTCATATGTGGACATCTCATTTTAGGTTTTCTGGAACTTATACTTCATTCTGCTTAACTATAACTATGCACTCTAGAATAAGAACAATACATCAATCAGTGTAAAAATCAGATGGCAGCATCTTGGTAAAGTCAATTAACAGCTTTTACCCAGACAAAAGTGGACCAGGTACCAAAGCTGATCAGATTTTATGGCTAAAACTTGTGTATTTGTGCTTAATAATGTTTGTAGTTTGATGTTCTGTGCAAGTTTGACTATTTTTAGCATTAGCAACAAGTTCCGACTCTGCTAATCAGGAAGTATTCATTTGAAAACAAATAGACTTATCATTCTTCAAATGAGAGGCTGTAAATGTAAGGAAATAAAAAGTTTTATTCACTGGTGAATTAATTGCGTTATACAGTAAAATGAACCCATTATTTTTTTTCAAAAACTAATTCCTTTTCAAAGACAATGCTTAGTTTTTGTATTTATCAGGTCCTACAAATCCAAAATATCTAGGAAAAACTAACAATACATACCAAACAAAAGCTTGGCTCTCAGGAGGTTAAAAACGACTTCTTCTGCAGCTCACTACCGCACGCAGTTTGACTACAACCTCCGGCTTCCTCCCACAGTCCAAATGCATGCAGCTTAAGTTTAATTGGTGACTCTAAATTGGCCGTAGGTGTGACTGAGAGTGTGAATGGTTGTCTGTCTCTATGTGTTGGCCCTGTGATAGCCTGTCCAAGGGGTACCCTGCCTCTCACCCAGCTGGGATTGGCTCCACCCCCCCAGCGACCCAAGTTTGGATAATTGGTAAAGATAATGGATGGATGTTTGGATGGATGGATGGATGGATGTTTGGATGGATGGCTGGATGGATGGATGGATGGATGGATGGATGAATGGATGGTTGGATGGTTGGATGGATGGATGGATGGATGGATGGATGAATGGATGGTTGGATGGATGGATGGATGGATGGATGGATGGTTGGATGGATGGATGGATGGATGGATGGATGGTTGGATGGATGGATGGATGGATGGATGGATGGATGGTTGGATGGATGGATGGATGGATGGATGGAGCTTTGATTCGATGGATGGATGGATGGATGGATGGATGGAGCTTTGATTCGATGGATGGATGTTTGGATGGATAGATGGATGGATGGATGGATGGGTGGATGGATGGATGGATGGATGGATGGATGTTTGACCCATCCACCTCCACTCACACCCGCCTTGAGATGTGTCTGTATTTGACGAGTTGGTGATGAGAAAGGGATGGAAACTATATTGTTTTATTGATTATTTGTATCCTTTGGATCCCCATTTGTCTTCATAGAGATGAAGACTATTCTTCCTGGGGTCCACATTAAATCAAACAATTATTACACAATTACATCATTACAGCATTTATACAGAGAATAACATGAAGTCATTCATCCTAACATGATTATAGTGTATATTAACATGATTATAATATATATTAAGTAGTACAAGACATGATTACAAAAAGAGTTACATGATTATAGAAGAGTATACGAGGTAAGCATAAAAAACTTTAACAATTTCAGTAATTATTCCTGAGCACTTTCAGGACCGTCCTTGACCCACGGCCTGGGACGACTGATGTTCCCTGGTGTCGTTATCACCTTATGAAAGTTTTTATGGTTAGTGTACTAATAACAATTATCAGTAACTTTAATTTGATATCCTGTTTTTGACTGAATGCAAGTTTCTCCTTTTCAAAAAAGAAACAAAATGACCACAAAAAGACACAAAATGACTAAAAAAGACACAAATTGACCAAAAAAGACACAAAATGACCAATAAAAGACACAAAATGACTAAAAAAAGACACAAAGTGATCAAAAAAAGACACAAAATGACCAAAAAAGACACAAAATGACCAAAAAAAGACACAAATGACCAAAAAAGACACAAAGTGATCAAAAAAAGACAATTTGAGTAATTATTCCTGAGCACTTTCAGGACCATCCTTGACCCATGGCCTGGGACGACTGACCTGGTGTTCCCTGGTGTCGTTATCACCTTATGAAAGTTGTTATGGTTAGTGTACTAATAACAATTATCAGTTGCTTTAATTTGATATCCTGTTTTTGACTGAATGCAAGTTTCTCCTTTTAGTCATTTTTGGTCTCCACCGATTGTTGACTGAAATATCTAGCTCTCACCAGCAAGCTGCTAACTTTGTCTATCAGACGTTTGGTGCTGAGCAGTGGGTTTATCAGAGGTTGCTTGCTAAAAATAGCTTCCTGCAGCGGAACAGGGTTGAAAAAGTGGTGAGAGACCAAATCAGTAAAGCTACAGGCAGGCAAAAAAAAAAAACACAAGACAATATATATTAACACAGAGAAGAGCTAAGGGGAAGTGGTAATTGAGTGATAATTCAATTAAATATTTATAGGTGCAGCTTTAAGTGCATTAAGCAGATTTTATATTATCCTACTAAGTAAGGGACAAAAAAACCTGAAGCTTATTGGCAAAGGTAATTATCTCATCTCATTTGCAGATTCGCCCTGAAGTAGTTTGAGGAAAAATAATACAATTTGGAGACTTTTAAGATTTTTTCCATTATAACACCCAAGATGTACAGTAGCATTTCAATCCTGGGCTGAAAGTGAGTCCCACTCCGTCACTATAAAAATAGATTATCGACCATAAAGGGAAGGCGAGACATAGGAAGGCTGGTATTTGACCCCCATAGACCTACCAAAGTTTTACATCTGGCTAATGCACTTAGGCGCTCATATCCCCCATCACTCTCTCTGTCTCACTTTCTGTCTCTTTCTTTTTATCTTTCTCGCTCTCAGCACATGACTATACTATACTATAAATAGCAGCAGCTTTCCCCAAATCATCTTCTCACTGGGGGAAAAGGAGCGTTAAAACTAAATAACCATGCCTTTGCCTGACAGGCAAAAGGCCAATGTTTCACCTCTAAGCCTGACGCTAATCATGGTGACAATATTTAGAAAAAATGCACACAGATACTCACAGCAGCTCTGTCATCTCTGACATTTCCCATTTTCCATCTTGTTATCTGCAGCCTTCTGTTGACATTCCCAAAGCCTCACGTGCGGAGCCAGAAACAGTCGAAGGAGGATCTAAAAATAGAAACAGCACACAGCTCAGTGTGCCCAATATGAGTGAGCACGTTTTTAATATATCCTCATTGAATATGCATGAGATTAAGTACTCTAGACGCCACTGTTTATTGAGTGACGAGCATTGTTTTTAAATTCATCAACTCCCTGCGCCCAGCCTTCCGTTGTTTTCCCAGTTCAGAATAGATGAATGCTCCACTCACTGACACGTGAACGAAAACAGATATTATAGAAAGCATACTGTACACAGCATTGTAATTCTTAGTACACTGTGCACTGCAGATTTCCTCTACTTTCTCTCACAAATACAAGCAGGCATCCTGTCATTTTTGTCTGTTTGTTGAAAATACTAATTAGTACATCTCCAGTCGCTACAATTACTCAATCAGATGATTTAATTGACGAGATGGATGTATCACCTGATCTTCTAAATGCAGGAAAAGGATGTATAGCTTCTGTCTCTGCAGCCGTCAGACTTTCACTGTAAAATCTTTTAATCATGGTTTGAGTGACTGAACGTCAAAGGTTGCACACTCACCCCACAGGGCACACCCACACACACACACACACACACATTTCCTGTATGTCATGGAGCTCTCTGAAGGGTGTCACGGAGGGGAAAATATTGCTCCGCTGCTTTTTCTCATTAAACTGAGCTCATAGACTTCTAATGATTTGTGCAGGTGCTACTAATTTAAATGTGGGTCATCACTCATGACCCCACAGACTGGGCAGCATATGCCGCAGTACATTGCTGACAGATCTGGCCACAAACTTCACACACGTGTACTTCACCAAAAAAAAAAAAAAAAAATGATGCATGCAGCAGGCTTGCCTCATCAATTTGCTTGTAAAGATTTACCAACAAAATGTGGTAAAATAGGCGCAAATGTTACCAGACAGCTAAAATCCCTCTGCTGAATTGGCTCCAGTGGCAGCCTCTATAATCCGAAGGGACAGGTGTTGCCATGACAACAGCTTGCCCTGAGCTGAGCTGGCAAAGCTTACAAACAAATGATTACACGAGTGAAAAAAACCTATGTCTGTGCCAAATATGTGCGCAAAGAGCACACAAGGTATTCTGCCTCCTCTGCTGCTCTGGAGCAGGAAAAAAGAAAAGCATCCACGGCTTCTTCTTCATCAGCCAGAGACGCAGGGTGGATACCACACAGTGGGCAAGAAATGACCTTGGATATATCAGGAGATAACGTAGCACAGGAGCGGTGGACCGGCAGTGCATGGTGGTCTCATCACTCTATATGTTGAAGATGAAACTAATAATAGAGCAACTGTGTCTTATAAGAAAGCTCCATGAAGCGCTAAGGCCTCACAAAGTGCTGCGAGCAAAGTGAATCCAGGAGGGAGGCACTTTGTGTGCTGCTGATGACACAATATTCAGTTACTCCTGTCAAAAAATGGGTAATACTTTACAATAACCATCATTTATAAACGGTAAACAGATAGTTTATTTTTTTAACACTTACAAACAGCCGAGACAGACACCAAAAACATACAGAAAAAAAATAATAATAATAATAAAAAAAAAACAATAAAAAAAAAAAAACACCCCAGGCAGTCAACCCAAAACGAGGACAACAACATATGCTTACTGTGACAAGTCCTTAATGTATCGAACGAAATAATCCAACATGGTCTCACAGGAATCCATGAAATAGCCACGGATTTTCTTAACTCAAAATCCGTGGAATAGCCACGGAATCACTCAAATTTCCGTGAAACTGACACGGATTTCGCTACAATGCAAGTTAATGACAGTCATATCCCGTGGCTATTCCAACATACAAAGTGATTATGTACATTCACTGAGTGAATATTTAGATAATAAAACTTATATTTCTCGCTAGAAATGTGATCAAAATCCTTTTTTATGCAGAAACTAAGTCAAAATATTGATTTTTTCACTAAAAATGAGAGAACTGTCCGCCATGTTTTTTGTTCTGACCGCCGGGACCTTGAAAGTCACGTGACTTGGAACAAACCAAAAGCCACGGTTTTTAGTTTAGTTTTTTCTCCGCTCTTTTTACATAGGCTAACTGGGGATTCACACCGGGCGCGTTACAGCAGCGTCACGTCAGCTTAGTGAGCCGGTCGTATACACGCGAGATAACGAGATAACGAGATCACGAGATCACGAGATCACGCGATAATCCTGACCATACGGGAGACCGCAAGATCCCGTGATAAACTCTAAACTCTATTTATACAGTCTATGGATAAACTGTGTGTATAAAGTAAACAACAACAACAACCAACAGCTTACTTTGCTTCTCTGACGTGAAAGATCTGTTGATCTGACCATCTATCCTTATAAAAACAAGATGTTTTGTCATAAATGATTGTATGATGTTCCACTTCAACAATCAGTCTCTTGTCGTCCGTGTCGCCGATCCTCTGAGACCCTTTGATTGATTGATTGATTGATTGATTGATTGATTGATTGATTGATTGATTGATTGATTGATTGATTGATTGATGATCTGGTGCCCCAGTCATAACATAATGTTGATGTGAAGTAGTTTTAGGCTGCATGAACTGCGTATTGTGTTTTATTTTGAAAGGGGCGGAAGTGTTTTACGTTGATTCTGAGTCGGACTTCCTGTCTGGTGCGATCTGCTCTGTTACTACTACTAAAAATCAGAAGGTAATCAATTACATTACTCATGCATCCAACAGTAAAGCTTAACTCCCCACACTGGTGATATTGAAGAAAGATAGTTGATTGTTGTGTCTCATTCTCAGGTCGTCCAACTCAATAATCTATCTAAAACTATCTGACCAGATTTTCTTCCCCTGTCCATAATTCCTCTTTGGCACTGCACCAGGTTTTCTCAATTGTAAGGCCATCCCCGAGGGCCCTTCATTGCATTTTCTTCAAAGGAAAGACACCCAAGAGGGTACTTTATTATATTTTTTTTGTTTTTTTTTTCATTTAAGGGCACCCTAGAGGGCACCTCATCCGGTTCTGTCCCCCCAAGTCCAATAGTGCTGCCTGGTAAGATTTATATTTAATGGGCAGATGTGTTGCAGCATTTTTTTCTCATGTTGCTGATATAAACTGTTAGATAACTATGGCACTACTTGCATTAGCCTGTATTGTCACTGCTGCATTCATGGTTAGTAGAGAGAACATATTCTTCCCTGTCTAAACAAAGCACGTCTTTGAGCAAACTAGGGCAGACAGGACATGCCATTACTCACCTAACATAGGCAGAACAGTTTCTTTTAAGGAATCCTGATCAAGTCTCACTTAGGTATCAGCTGATTTTTTATATATATATATATATATATATATATATATAAATATGGGACTTTTTATTAAAGAAAGAAACTCCCTGTGCACAGCCAGTATTAGTAATCAGGTGCTGGTTGGTCACAGGAATAACTTTGGTGAACATAAAGAATGAAAACCACTGCACACTGGAGAGACTTTACTGTGATTTATCGAGGATTGATTTACTCAATAAATCTCAGTAAAGTCACTCCAGTGTGTGGTGGTATTCATCCTTTATCTCCACCATGGGACATATTAAATTTGCTTGATTTTGATATTTCATTTGTCTTGTCATCCATCATTAATGTTCTGAAGTAACAGGAATATTGTTTATTGTTTATTGTTTATTGAATGGATCCCCATTAGCTGACGCCTTGGCGACTGCTAGTTTTCCTGGGGTCCCTAAAAAGACATAGAACATGACATACAAACAACATAAACAAAAACAGTACATACAAGAAAAACAATAACAAACTCAATTAATACATACATGCAATACTGTTAAAAAATGCTACATTCATATTTACCCGACAAATGTTATACTGCAAAAAGCATTAATCCAGATGTCTATAGTGTCAATATCAGCTGTATACACTTATAATTTGTCATTTCATTAGAGAATATTTAAAAGAAGAATCATCCGGCTACAGATATAGCAGAGAAAAAGAAATAAAATAAGAAAACAAAATAAATCGCAACATATTAGTAATTATTCATTTGGTGGGCGCCATCAAGTGTGTCTTAAGTAATTTTTTGAATGACAATTTGTTTTGCGAGTAGGCAAAGAGTTCCATGACATAATTGAACAATAGATAACTGTGCATTTGAATATGTTTGTTCTCGGTGTTGGAGGTATTAAATGGTATTAAAGACATATCATATAGTATGATATTTTTTAGCAACGGAGGATAGCTCAGATACAGATATAGAGTACACAACAGGATACAAACACGCAAACACAATAAATTTCATTTTTACTACTACTGGTTTCTCCTATTAAGATAAAATGCAGCTCATGCCCATGGTGTAATGATTCAGCTATAATGTATAAACCCATACTGATGGTTGGCTTTTTTTTAAATGAATAATATAATTATGATATCATTGGGTTTTTATTATCATATTGTCGGCTCCACTAAACTTATTTTTTTTCTTTCTACATTGCATTTTACAGGAAAAAATTGTTTCCCTTTGCAGTAGAAAATGCTGTACAGCTCTCTTTGCTATTGAGGACTCAGCAGGAGGTGGTCTGAGATATGACTGCAACACCTGCAGGTGCTTTTCTATCCGGCTGACTCAGCACCTGTAAACAGGGCAAAAATGGTGCACTTACCTCAACACATAGTGTTCCTCAGTTGGAGAAACACTTATCTTCTTTTGTAGGGTAGAAAATTAAAGAAATGCAATGGTATAATCCTGTTTATCACTTCCAGTCAATTAAAGAATGTTTTTGGCTTTGTACACCAGCACAACAAACACACCTTAGAAAGTCTTTGTGCAGAATTATCTGGCTGTTCTTGAAGAAATGCAGCATTAGCTATTTTTAAAAATAATTTTATTCAATGTATTCTAAATGTGGTCTCACGTTTTTGTGAAAGAAAGAAAAATGGGATTGTGGTTCATGGTCATCCAAAAAACATGATGTTGAGTTTAAAATTTCCCTTTCATTGTTGGTGATAGGAAAACAGGGATGACATTAGAATAAACAATATAGAATAAACAATATTAAATACATTTAATGATAGTCTGCCTATTACATATCCCTTGAGACAAATTGAAACTTCGTCCTGCTTTTTGCACCTGACGAAAGGAGCAAAATGAATAGGATGCATCGGTAACACTTTACAATAACCATCATTTATAAATGGTAAACAGATAGTTTATTAATGTTTAATCATAATTTATAAACCGCATATAGGCCATTTAGAATGGTAAATATATCATTTATTAATGTTTAACTAACTTAATTGTTTATAAATGGCAAATAGATGGTATTTTAATGTAAGTTTATAGTTACTTTACTATTAACAAACAATTAAATTATAATTAATAGTTTATTAATAGTTTTAGTTGCACTCATTTTAACATTTTTAACAGCACATTAAGTATGCTAATGATTTTGAAATGATTCATATACCTTTAAGAAATTGGTTGAAAACATTTAAAGATTAAATATGTATAGCACTTTGTAAATGGTTAATAATTGGTTTATAAACCATCTATAAACATTATTTAGTTGGTTATTGTAAAGTGTTACCGATGCATCCTCTGGGAACCATGAACACAAACAGGGAAAGTTATAGATATCCAGCCATCAACCATTATGAGATCCATTATCATGAACCAACTGTTGCATAAGAGGAAGCTTTGATGTGATAGTGAAGCCAGAAGTTGGAATGGGGGATCATCAAAGTCCTGGGAATCTGGTCAGTTGTTGTTGAGATCTGAAAAGACTGATTTGCTCTACAGGGTGAAACCAATGGGAATACAATAGAAAAACATGTGCATAAACTGAAAACAACTCGACAGCTGGCAATGAGAATGGTGCCGATGGGGCATTTTGGTCTGGCAATGTCCCCAGTTCAGTTCTGGCTATTGCATGGCTTTCCTCATGTTTCCTGCCTGTATCTCTGCTGTCAAATAAGGTCAAAATGAGAAACAATTTTAATAAAAAAATTTAGCTCAACAACTCCCATGAGCTCATATACTTAATGATTATAACAAGCAGATATTATTAAGAGCAAAGCAATTTTAAAATATTTCCTTATAAGGAGACTGGGCAAGATAAGAGATCCAACAGCCTACCAGACTCTTTACTTCATGCATTAAAATGTGTTATTTTAATCTATTGTATTTGAATATTTCCGCATATGTGGGTCCCTGAAGAGTCTCAGTATTGCAAAAATTGGATATTACTGGATATTACTCTTGTGGCTTCAGTGAGCCCAATTTATATCAGCAATATGGGTTTTTCTCAACAGTTTCCATGACATAAGTGCATGCCTTTCAATAACCAAAAATATAGTAATCTCCAAAATGTTTCTGAACCAAATCACAGTATGGATTTTTCTATGGTGGTCCCCAAGGTCTTAGTGTCCTAATGTGATATTCTTGAGGAATTGTTGACACTCTTTTATCCATTCTTGATGTAGGAGCCAATATTATGTTTAAGAAAGTTTAGATTTTTACTGTAGATTACAGCGTGTTTTATATTGGTTTTGGTTTTTGTTATGACATTATCGCCTTTTATTGTGTAGTTGAAATTTACCACAGCACCTGAAGTAGGCGCTGCACATGCGCATTATTGTTCTGAAGGACTTGGTAAAAAGGTAAAAGCGTGGATTAGCAGAGTGCTAATAGGTACAGAGAAAAAAGTTTTTTTGACCGTCATTTCAGATGTTACCGTTCTTTTAGATGTTTCAGTTACTTCCTGATGTTTGTGGAAAACCAAGAGAAGCTTGGATTGACGTGTATTAATGGAATACCTGGATTCTGCAAAGATCAATAAACCAAGGAAACTACGACCTGACTCCGGTGGTTTGTGAGTAATTAAGGAACAGTAACATACGAGTCGAGCCAGCTGTACCTGCCTACTGCTAATAAATTGAGTGGCTTTAGAATTAAGATTTACGCTCGCCACTACACTTGATATGAAAAAAATGTAGCCATTTAACCCTGCCCCCAATTCTATGTAGATTAGGTGGAACTTTAAGGGGTTAACAACTGAAATCTTCCTCAAAGGTTGTGTTCAGTCAGAGGTTACCTCCAAACTATTAGCCACAGTTCTTCTAAGCTCATCAGTTGTGTGAATCCCTCAGGTAACACAGTTTGTCTTGGCACGTGCTTCGTTTATGTTGTGGAACTTGTTTATTTGGCTTCCCATTACAGACTGCACAGGCATTAAAAATTTACAGACTCAATGCCTTGTGAAACTATTTTTGGGAGCCACAGCCCACAAAAGCTACCTTTCCCTGGGTAGTACAGGCTGCCAGGATAATTTAGGTTTCTAAAACCAGCTCTCACGTTTGCGCTTCTCATAGAAGAGCATTAAAGCATGGAGACATTATAAATCCTTCTCTGTGGACTCCGGCTTATATTCTCACAGAGCTGTCTCATCCAGCAACACTTCAAATTAGCATCTCTGCCCACAGGGCAGTACTAGGAAAACACTGGACTGTCTGCAACGTGGGAGCCAGGAGCTGGCTGACAAAGCCCAGAGGGCCAGAGCAGCCCTCACTGCCTTTGGTTGGAGGTTTCAGAGGGTGAGTGGGAGAGATAGAAGGAGTAGGTGGACAGTTTCATCACTGCGAAGAAAGAGAGAAAGCAGGGTGCTCTCCCAAATAGTTCTGGAGGGTGGCGGTAACAATTAAAGAAGAGCAGAGTTGAGTTGATTACTTAATGTGAGAAAAAGCACACCTAAGTACCTTAACAGCCATTCAAACCCACACATTGGCTCCCAGGCATGTCTGTGTGCTCAAAATGGATGTGAGACTGCATGAGAACCAGTAACATTAATACAAAAGTCAATGACATCCATTGAACATGCAAGAGGTCCTTTCAATTATTGAGCAAGCCCAGATTTCTAATTATGCATATTCACATAAGCATCATCAATTATGCACATGAATTATTCATGTTATTAGAGCGTCAGAGCAGAAATTGGAAGAATTGTGCTTTGAGTCTAATATAACAGGAGGGGATTTCCAGTGTTGTGATTTTTTTTTTCAGACAATTCCATTTAGTTACTAATTAACAATGAACAGAAAATACTGCTTAACAATTCATACACATCATCATTGGTTTGGGCCAGTGAAGCAAGTGTTTATTAACATTCAGAGCCAGGATGTTTCCACACTTCTCCAGGCTTTACCAAACCCTTTCAAACCCCTGGATGGCTGGAAACTGATTGCCTTGCACCGCAGCTGGACTCTTGTGATATTAATCCTGAATCACGTACTCACATGATCCCAAATCCATCTCTCCAGGCTCCCAGTAATGTGTTTAAGATGCACAACTGGAGGTTCTGACCAATCCCTGTCCTGTGAGGAGCTAGAGCAGTAGTTCTCAACCTTTTTGAGTCGCGACCCCCAATTTAACATGCATGTTGTCCGCGACCCCCGCTCACTGAACACAATATCACACGCACAGTTCAGATCACCCAAAAAAAGAAACAAAATGACCAAAAAAAGGAAACAAAATGACCAGAAAAGACACACAATGACCACAAAATGAGCAAAAAAGACACAAAATGACCAGAAAAGCCACAAAATGACCAAAAATAGGAAACAAAATGACCAAAAAAAGACACAAATTGACCAAAAAAAGACATTGAGTGACCAAAAAGACTAAAACACATTAACACATGAACACTTTAACACAGTGGAGACAGAGCTGACTTCCAAAATGATTTGGCGACCCCCAGAAATCATCTCGCGACCCCAATTGGGGTCCCGACCCCGAAGTCAGCTCTGTCTCCACTGTGTTCCAAAGTGTTCATGTGTTAATGTGTTTTAGTCTTTTTGGTCATTTAATGTCTTTTTTGGTCATTTTGTGTCTTCTTTTGGTCATTTTGTTTCTTTTTTGGGTTATTTTGTGTCTTTCTTGGGTCATTTTGTGTCTTTTTTGGTTATTTTGTGTCTTTTTTGTCATTTTGTGTCTTTTTTTGGTCATTTTGTGTCATTTTGTGTCTTTTTTTGGTCATTTAGTCTCTTCTCGGTCATTTAGTGTCTTTTCTGGTCATTTTGTGTCTTTTTTGGTCCTTTTGTGGTCATTTTGAGTCTTTTTTGGTCATTTTGTTTCCTTTTTTTGGTCATTTTGTTTCTTTTTTTGGGTGATCTGAACTGTGCGTGTGAGATTGTGTTCAGTGAGCGGGGGGTCGCGGACAACATGCATGTTAAATTGGGGGTCGCGACTCAAAAAGGTTGAGAACTACTGATATACAGGATGCAGTCACTGGGCCTCATTCATGAAACGTGAGCAGAACGAATTTGTGTGTATACCGTTCGCAGACGGAAATTTACGTGCATCTCCGCATTCATCAATATTTTAGTAGCTCCGATCTTTTCGTAGCTACTAACAAAATCTACACATGCTGCTGACCACACGTAGTGCTTGTGTAAATTTAAGAACGCATATAAATAATGCTCGTCACTGTTGGAAATTACAATTTTAATTCATAATGCGTTCTGTTATGTACACAATACGCAGATGCCTTTGAAACATGTGATATAAACATGGCAAACGATTAAAAATATAACATATTTAGTTAAATTAGTTGGCAATTGGCGGGATTAAGATTCAGATTAAACTCATAATTGTGAATTATCTATGTAAATTGACGCATCCTGCCTGCAGTTCTCAGAGGTATCATTAAATTAATGCCAGAGTATATCCAATTTCCATACGACGCACAACGGCAGACAGAAGTAATGCAGGGGTTCAGCGCAGTTGCAAACATGCCAGGTGTTATCGGTGCCATAGACTGCACACACGTACGCATCAAGGCTCCATCCGGTGATGCATTTGCTTACATTAACCGGAAAAACTTTCATTCCGTGAATGTGCAACTGATCTGTGACGCAAAGTGTGTGTTGTTAAACGTTGTGGCACGGTGGCCCAGTGGGACGCATGACGCATTCATCCTGCGTAATTGCGCAGTTGGCACGCGTTTGGAGGATGGAGCTGTGAGAGACGGCTGGCTCATTGGTAAGAATATAGCCTGCATAATCACATGTGTGTGTTATATGTGGACTTACCTTTCTATATCCATAGGGGATAGGGGTTACCCACTGACGCCGTGGCTTATGACCCCACTGGCCAGCCCGCAGACACCACAGGAGCATACAATGAGGCGCACGCGGCTACTCGGGCCGTTGTAGAGCGCACCAACGGGGTATTTGGACTCTGAGCGTCCTCCTCCTGTGGCAGATGTACTTTTTTTGTGTGCGCTAATGCGTTTCTTTGCGTCAAGTTTAATGTCAAACCATTTACGTTTAACCTCGGACGTAGTTCTTTGCACTACAGAAACCACATTTACTGCGTCCGTCACCTCCCTCCACGCTTTCGCTTTGCCTGTCCCTGTCACACCACTACTAACAGATGAAAATAAAAAAAATTTTTTGGACTCCTTCTCCCAAAATAACTTCAATCTCCGCTTCGGAAAAATTCTTTTTTCTTTCTCGTTCTTTTTTTCTTTGTGCCATGACTGACAGGTCGACAGGATGCCTCTACACACCTCCTTATATGGTGGTCATTAGCAATTCATGGGCGGGGTTCATGCTAATTGCTGATTATCGGGAGCGCGCTGCCACCTTACGATGGATTGGCATTCATGATCATACACACGTGTTTACGATCAGATCTGAGTTTCCCGCGGCGTTCATGAATCCGGAGTAGGTTTTTAGTAGCGTAGGCTTTTATGTGCAAATCTACGCACAAATCTACTAACGTTTCATGAATGAGGCCCACTGTGTGTAAGTTTTCAACAGGACATGAACACAGCCTGCTGGCTCTGGTTATTTACACCAAACTATGCTGTATCTTTTCCTAAGCCTAACCATGTAGGTTTGTTTCCTAAACTAAGCGGTCACAGTTTGGTTGAGACGTGGACCGTAACATTTGAGTTTGAGGATCTCATGCTACCGACTCCGGTGCTGATTTAGGAAACTTCCCTTGAGTCCTTTTGCAGACTAAGAACAAAAGATCTATGTGGTTGCACAGTTTGGAGGACTTGTTGCCATCTTGATGTTTCTTCATCAATACAGACAAATTGGAGGCTTTGTGAAGCTGTCACCTGCAGATGGGTTTATTTAGACTTTACATATGCAAGTGTGGAAACCTGCTGTTAACACTGTATTGTACCCTTCACTGACATTAGCATGCACGTTGGTCGCTACAAATGGTGGAACAGCTGTGTCTTCAGGTGGCAGTATGAAAAGACCTCACACACAGACCTTTATAATTAGCATCTGAGACCAATTAACCAATGGCAAATTAACAGGAAATATGGTCTTTGGTGCATGGGTTTTTTTTTCATCTTGTCATAATTTCAGTATTCAGTCATGACAAACTAAGCTAATCAATGCCCGTTGAACTGTACATGTAGGCCAGAAACACAGCTATAAATATATTATTTTCTTTTTTTGTAGCAGTCATTGCAGATCCGCTCTAAGACACAAAGAGTGGTGTAGTTTTGCCCCTACAAGGATCGTCAAGTCATCCAGGGCTAACATGGTCTGACAGAATTTTTGGTTATTTTTGACTTTTTAGCAAAACCAGCTGCATAAAAGAATCTGCAACTTAATTATGAATTGTAAACGTAATCCTCTATTTGTCATGAAGCTGAGAAAGCCCGTGTTTTCACTCCAACCAAGAAGCCTTTTACTTTCATCTTCCCATTTCTATTTTTGGATCTGTTCTGTGTTGTCCAGCATAGCCTTTCCTTCCAGAGGCTTGTTACTTAGAGCTGGTGGGATCTAGGCATATGTGTCCCTGTTTGTTTCCGATGTATTTTCAGAGAGGTTAATGCGTGCTGACATCACATAAATGTCCTCTCATCCAACTGAGAATATGCCAACCATGCAGCAAACAAGCCAACTGCACACACGCACGCACACCCACACTTTTCCTATCACTCCGTCCTTACCTCCCATCTGAGGTGATCCTTCTTCTTTCACCACTGTAATCCCATCTCTTTATCTCCATCTGTACTTAATCAGGCTGTCCCGCTTGATTACTCTCACAAGTTCATTTGACAAAACACACTGCATCAGTTTTCCAGGTCTTCCATTCAAAAGTGTTGGAGTACTTTACAGTAAATACTTTTCAAAACAGTAGAAATATAATTTAAAAGTTTATGTTAGAGAGTGCTACTGCATATATGAATAAAAAAGTTGTATAAAGTCTTTTGTAGTTCC
This sequence comes from Centropristis striata, assembly GCF_030273125.1. NCBI lineage: Eukaryota > Metazoa > Chordata > Actinopteri > Perciformes > Serranidae > Centropristis > Centropristis striata. Next base: position 42,607,823 of record NC_081517.1, on the reverse strand, counting down.
AGAGGGAGAGAGGAGACTTGTGATGTTGGGAGTGGATGAATACTACATGTTTGAAAATGACAAATAAATAAATAAAAAAACTGGGGATGTTAAGTTACCAGACCTGTGTACCAGCTCATCTCTGCAGTGGTGGAAAAAGTATTCAGATCGTTAAGTATAAGTGAAATTACTGCACTACAAGTAAAAGTCCTGCATTCAAAACTTAAGTAAAAGTTTCATAGCGGCATAGCTGACATTTCATAGCGGCGTTACAATCGTGCCAATTCAGCACATTGCAGAAGTTAGCAGAAGTAAGGATTAAAAGTTGTTACAATGTAAAATTATAAGTTAGTACAACTTACAGTTGAGTTGACAAAAATCAGAATTCAGAGTTGAGCAAACTCAAAAACCAAACTTAAAATATTTAGTTTAATTGTCCAACTTAAAATTTTATCGAAGTTTGTTGCCTTGAAATTTTGAGTTCACCCAACTTGTCTTTTTTTGCAGTGTATGCAACGACTGCACATTGGCCAGAATGATGCCCCTGCAGAGAAAGTCCATGAATTACAGCCGGTGTGTAATTCCTCACGCTTGCCTCAGTGCCCCCCTCTAATGCAGAGATGAAGATGGATGTAGAGATGGTCTTGGTTGGCCACATAGTCAGGATGTCAGCAGGTGCCTTTTGTCCAGTAGGAGACTGGTGAGATGATTTCCCCGATCCTGATGAGTGATTTGTAGTCATATGTCATCCTTGTCCACTCACACTCACAATAACTACAACCAATGTTTGTAAAAACACATGAGAGCATACATTTGCATACATTTAGCAGAGCTGACTGGAGTTCCTTCTAGTCTAATAAACTTTACCTGAGTGAAATTAGTTTTGCTATATAACAAATATGTCACAGTGAAGGGCACACTATTAATGTCTTTCTTGAACTTCCAGAGACCCAGAGTGCTTATTTTTAAACTGATAACGATATGTATTTGCAGATGAATTGTAAAGCTTTCTACCTTTCCAAACACAAAGAAAGATTATGCAACTTGCCCTTTCAATTAAAGTTTGCTTTGCTGGAGTGACTTCAAATAGAAAGAAGTTTAAAAAGTGAAGTAATGCACTACAAGTTGGTTTGAAGTCATGCTCCGATGAGGTAAAAGCACTCAGCACTGAACTCACATTTGAAATAACTAAAATGCATTGAACACTTATCTTTATCTACAAGAAATCTCCACACTTAAAATTGTGATCTCTGGAGAAAAAAGAGAGGCATCAAATTGCTGAATTAAAGAAAATAAAGTGCAAAGAGATGACCTGTTTCATGTGTGAGTCGACATTTAGCTGAAAGTATGGGACGTGGGAAGAGTTCACAGCTCACAGGGGCGTGTTTGAACATTCGTTTCATGGACTTCAATTATTAAAAAAGATGCGGAAAAAAGCTTAATATTTCAAATATTATGAAACACTTTTTTTGTGAAGCAAAAAGCATATTTGTACTGAATAAGTTAAATATTTGGGGAATTAACTAAATGCACAGCTCAAAGCATAAAAAACATTCAACAGAAGAATTATTGGTAACGCTTTATAATAAGGTCTTTAATAACCATTAATTAACAAGTAATAAGGCATTGTTCTCGCTTTAGATCCGGTAGTTGCAAAAAGCATAGTTAACTTATAGTTAACTTATAATAGATGAGCAATAAAGTATATTTTAATATCAATAAGCAAACAAAATAAAATTAATAAAGGCATGGCAAAGACATAATGGGTGGGTCATGGGTGTTTGTAATGCCATTATTAACACTTATATAAGCTTATAAACACACAATAATGTTAATAAGCATCTTGTAAGGACTTACAAGGGCCTTATTACTTGTTAATTAACGGTTATTACAAGGACCTTAATATAAAGCGTTACTGAATTATTAAAGGTTAATGAATATATAAAGAGCAGCAGGTAAGCTTTATGTTAGGAAGTTTTTCTGTTTGTTGCAGGGAAAACATTCCGTAACTATTACATATAGTTATGCAATACAACCTGTTGCCATCTTGACAAACAACCAAATAACAAGCAACAGAGTGATTTATGTTGAAGATGATTCTCAATCTCTGTATTTCCTTTTCTGTCAGTTTTGTAAGGACGAGCCAGACAGGCTCTTTGTCTCAGCCTGAGGTGCAGCTGCAAAGAGACAGACAAGAACAAATGAGACTCAGGCTATTCGCCCACTGCTGTAAATGTATAGGAATATTGTACCCTCTCCATTCCTGCAGAGATGTATTGACAGCTTAAAGAATGTGGCATACTGGGTACATAGAGCAAGGACAACATCACCTCGCAACACAAAAGGACACTCTGAGACACAGTACAGGCAGTGAACATATTTTTCGATAAACTCAGACAACGAATGTGTGCGAGTGTTAAAGTTGCATGCCGTATCACAGTTTAAGACAATGTGGTAGTCAAAACAACCAGATATTTATATTTAACAGACTGAAAAAGCTTCGTTCCTGTGGGTGAAAATTGCGAAAATGTCTCCTCAGATAACTTAATCAGTGTCAAAGCAGCATTGCTGACATGCTCCTGAACAAGAAGGGAACAATTATCTTGTCAAGAAAAATTTGCCTGCATTGTTAGCATTCTTTTATGTACATTTATCTTGTTCTTGTGGTCAGACAAGCTCATTTTACCCCCATCGCACCATTACATAATCTCAGACACAAACATTAATTAGCTCACCCTTTGGCTAAATAATGAGCTATAATATCAAGCGAGCTCGGCCTGTGTCTCACACTATTACACTCCAATACTTAGTACAAACCACTGGACCTCTTTATCAAAAAGACTACTTATTTCTGCTGACTAGCTCTCTTGACTGAGAGTGCACTTGCTCCCTTGACAGCAGTGGTAATCTACTGCCATTAAATATGGACGGAGCCATGACCATTTCCATCATCACAGACTGGCCCAAATTATAAAATCCAGAGTGCTGCTTCCACATATTATGGCTGAAAAAGTGGGCTCTGTCAGACCCTTTTTAAACATAGCGTTTGGGATTTTTTGTGTCATAAAGGGTGCCTTTCAACACCCATAGTACCTTTAACATGCCATAAAAATATTTAGTAGATCCCAAACTACAACCTCCAGGCCCAAAAACAGAAGCCAATGTGGAAGTGCCTCAAGGCTGTATTCTTTCTAATGGACAGCAGGGGGCAACACTTTTAACACTTGGTTAACGTTGTAAAACAGCCAGAGTTTGTTGGGATTAAGCATCAAAACCACTTGGGAATGTTTAAAAAAAGATCATGTTTGGGTTAAAAAAGTACGTTTGTTACTCAACTTCCGTATGTACATAAGTGACGTACAACAAGACGTACTTACATTAGATACGTTAGTTATGTTCTGTTAAAATAACTCAATGTTGACTTTTGGTTTCACATGAGAGACAAACAGAAGTCTCCTGAGTCAGTCTCATGTTTGTTTGACACATCGATCCATAAACCCTCCCTCCGTAGACTTTGTCACTTTTTATACTCTATACTTCCTTCCCATTACACTGCAAAAAAGCCAACTTGTATTTTTTGGCCTGAAACAGTGATTTAAGTTGGTAAAACTTGGAAATATAAATTACTGACATTTAGGGCAATAATGTAAGTTAGCACAACAAAGGAAGCCTGTTGTCTGCTCAAAAACAAGTTTGGGAATTGTTACTTATATCTTTAAGTTGGGGTTCAAAACAAGGGACAGTAGTTCTGCTAACTCTTATTTCTTTGTTGTGAAATTCGGTCATTAGCGAAAGCTAGCAGCTAACTGATGCTAGCGGCTAACTGATGCTAGCGGCTAACTGATGCTAGCGGCACTGCTTGTTACAGCTACAAGAGTAGCCATTAGCGTATCAATGCTAACTCAACATTGTGGTCGCAATATTAGCTGACATTTCATAGCGGCGTTACAATCGTGCCACTTCAGCACATTGCAGAAGTTAGCAGAAGTAAGGATTAAAAGTTATTACAATGTAGAATTATACGTTCAAAAACCTGAATTCAGAGTTGAGCAAACTCAAAAACAAAACTTAAAATATTTAGTTTAATTGTCCAACTTAAAATTTTATCGAAGTTTGTTGCCTTGAAATTTTGAGTTCACCCAACTTTTCTTTTTTTGCAGTGTACGGCCACAAGAGGCTGCATCTTAACAATAAATGTAAATATGAAATGCAGAACAGTCTCGTCCTAATTTTATCATGCTGTAGTGTGAACTTTCCTGCAGCAAGTACTTCAAGTAAAAAAAAACACCATGCGATTTGTAATGCAGTAACAGTCACTGTCCTTAACTATGACCTCCTGCAAACAATTTTTCACAGCAGAGTCATTAAAGTTATCACACATAACTTACAGTATATCACTCAGTGTTGGTTGTTCACAGACATAGACACATACAGGAATGTGTACACATAAGAGCACAACACACTGACCTTTGGAGTGTCACCATTCACAGTGGGGTATTATGGCAGATCGAGCCACCTGGAATAAAAAAGGAGGAGCTGTTCTCTACCAAGCAAGGGAAAGACATATGTCCAGTCCAACACAGTTCATTAACCCCATATGGTACCCTCAGAGTGGGACACCACATACCTGCAGTGTTCAGTACAGTAGAAGAGAACAGTCAGGTCTGTGCCAAACAAACAAGCTGGTTCAGTTTCATGATATTTTCTGGTGACTTTGTGATAATATATAACCCGTTTCCTAGAAAAAAAATTGTAACATGAGTTTAGTTACGTTTCAAACACAGAACATGTGCACAATTTATTATAAAATGGGGTTTATTATCACTCTTCTAATGGTATTGTCCACACATAGGTGGTAATAATTTTAGAAGAACAAGGTCTTTCAGGTGAAAACAATGTCAGCCATACACAAATGACCCTCAAGGCTCTCTTTCCAATTTTTAATATGTTTAAGTTGTACCATGAGAGTGTATGACCATCTTTATATTGCTGATCTAAAACTATGACTGCATAAAGATAAAAGAAAGGAAAATCTGTCACGGTCAAGCACCAACTTCTTCAAGTGGAAAATGAAGCCAACAGAAAAGTGCCAAAAACGGCAGTTGGCCATTGAGACTGCCACCAAAAGCGAGTCAATCCCCATAAACTCCCATGTTAAAATGCCACTTTCTGTTCTGACTTGAACCCCAAAACAGATTCTTGGACATAATTCCAATGAGCCTTTCCTGGTTCTTTGGGTGTTCAAATTGTCCCTTTTAAAGTTAAGTTTTTATTATAAAAAGGTCACATTGCCAGAAAGGTGACTTAAAGAATACCTTTGTGTATTCATATTTCCAAAGAACTTTTAACAGGAAATTTAAAAAAAGAGTATTAAACATTAAAAAAAACCTCAAACCTCTAGAGCAACCAAAGTGCTCCAGATTACTTATCCAGTACTCTTTTTTTTAGAGAGTTTAGATGAAGAGTGTAGCCTCTGTGTTGCATTAGCTTGCTGAGCTAACAGTCAATAACATATGAAATACACATGGTCTTAAACAGTGGCGGTTCTACACAGGGGCCTCCAGGGGCCACTGCCCCTGTGAAGAAGCCTTTGGCCCCTGCTGTGGCCCCTGTGTCAAATTAATAATAAAATGATCAATTTATAACGATGAACAATGGAACAATTCTAACCTTTTTTTTGTTCAAACAATATCTCATTGTACACAAAAGAAACCGAGAATGTGAACATTGTATAATAGTTTAACTCTATGGAGTCTTAAAGGGCTATTTTGTCCTTTTTTGAATCCTTTTCATGTCTTTACATGTCTTTGTAAGTCATTTTGTGTCTTTTTTTGGTAATTTTATGTCTGTTGTGTCTTTTTTAGTTATTTTGTGTCTTTTTTTGTCATGTTGTGTCTTTTTTGTCATTGGTGTCATTTATGTGTCTTTTTTGTGTCTGTTTTAGTTATTTTGCGTCTTTTTTTGGTCATTTTGTGTCTTTTTTTGTCATTTTTATGTCTTCTGTGGGGTTTTTTTGGTTATTCTGTCTTCTGATTTTGTGTCTTTTTTGGTCATTTTGTGTCTTTTTCAAGACATTCAAAGATTTTGAATGCTTAAATATCATCTTTGCCATTTTTTCATGTGCTAATGTGCCCCTCTGATTAAACACTGGCCCCTCCTTGGCCCCCACAGTAAAACTGGTCTAGAACCGCCACTGGTCTTAAAGACACACTGAGTTCAGGTCTCAGTTTATATGAGCTGAACTCAACATAAAGCAGAAGAAACAAACTGTTCTGTCAGTCAGCTGCAGGCTGCAGCAGCAGGTTCCTCTCTACAGTCCTGACACATTAACGCTCTGTTATATACTGCATGATGTAAAACCTCTTTTATGCTTTATTGGGGTGTTTACCTTTGAAGAAACCTTTTCTATGGGAACCAATAGTTTTCTGTAAATTCAAACATGCAATCGTCCACAGCCTATTATATTAGACAGTTCAACAGAGCAGAGCAAAAATGCAAATGAAGCAATCTTGTAAACACCAAACTATTAGCATATTATTGAATGTGCTACTTTGCCGTCTTCATTTGGCAGTACGACAACCTGAGTCTGAGCTTCATGTTGGCAAGTATCCTTTCAGCTAAAGTGACAAGAATCTAAGCCCCTATTATATCCAGGGATTCTGTCGCTGACTGGTTATTATAGTGGGATTTTGCCGCATTAACATTCACAAGATTTAGAAGACAAAGTTGTTAAGATTCTGACAAGTGAAGCTAGGTCAAATGTCATCGTGATTTGCAAATGTTGAACTGCAAAAAGCTGCAGAGAAATTCAATTCACATTCACAGATGAGATCTTTAGGGCATATTATTTCCATTAAGATCAGTGTCAGGTAATAGTGACCGTGAGAGAGTGGATACAGTGATATGAGCTCCATAGAAAGGAATTAATTCCTCTCCTTGAGCATGCATGACAGATAATCAGGTAGCAGTTTGAGCAGCGGGTACAGCAGCATTAAAATGGTATTCAAGGTATTTTAAGTCTTGTCACAAAACAGCGTAACACCTCGATCCAGCCAAGTTGAGACAAGGTGACTTTGGATTTGGCAGCCACGCTGGTATTCTGCCCCCTAGAGAAATGCTCTTGTATGTGACTGTGCAGTATGTGACCCTGGCAGGGGTACAACTTTTTTTTTTTTGGTTTCCTTAAGTTTCCTTTCTTCTCCTTTTTGAACAGATGTGTGGTCATTTGTTGTAATTTGTCTTTGCCTACCTTGGCTGTGTGACTTAGTTTCCTTAAATGTCCTGTAATTGATCGCAGAAGATGTCCATGTGCCATGAGGTCCCAAGAGAGACTTTCTGGAGGTTACTCAAGAGTAGAGTAGACATGGGTTTTAGGTTGTAAAATTTTAATTCCAGTGGCTAAAAAGTTTGTGCTATACCTGTGATTTTAAACTGTTGTCACACAGGATTCTAACTTTCTTAAGATTTTCATTGAAAATAAATGAAACTACATAGGAATGAGTCACAAAAGTTGTGTAAAGTTAAAAAGTGGGCTCTGTTACATCAGTCTTTAACAGTTTCTAATCTGTTTCTAAACTGTTTTTTTTTTTTTTTTGTTATATCGGGCATGCCCAAATACCCACCATACCATACACTAAAGTAGGTCATGAAAATATTTAGTATGTCCCAATCAAAGAACAACCTCCAGGACTACAAAGTGAAGCCAATATGGAAGGGCTTCTAATCTGTATTCTTCTTGCAAAATGAAGTTTGAACTTGATTTATTACCTTTTTTAACATTTTCCTAACAAGTTTATTGTCTGTGCAAGGAAATTTGGACTATAACAAACTGTTAACGTCCAAAAGGAGCACATCACAAGCCGTGTTTCCATCAACTAATCTCCCTGCCCATTTTTTCACATTCACATGAGAAAAGCTTGATGGAAACACCATAATTCAATAAAACTTGAAATTCCCATAAAAGTTTTTTTTTGCTCGCTTGAGGTGCTTTTTTGTCCTTCTTGAAAAATAGTTAGTGTGCTAAAGAGGAGCTGGAAATGCCTTTTCTGAATAAGTTGTGATTTAGCAGACATTTAACTCACTGATTTAACTTAACCGATCAGCTGTCTCTGCAAGCTAACATAAAAGAACAATTAAATCCAATTCCTGAAGACTTCTTTCCTTTTTCTCTCATGGGTGGCCAAAGTTGTCTGAAAACAACCTCTTTTTGTTTGTTTTTTCCTCTCTTGGTCAATCTCTTCTTCTTCTACTGTTCCTTGACGGATTAACCTACAGCCATACATTTCACTGCCATCTTCTTCCAAAGTATGTTTATGCAGATTTGTTTATTCGCTCTAAACAAACTGATGGAAACGTCCCTAAAATTTTGCTTCAAAATTCTCTTCAACTTTCATGGAAACATGGCTATAGTCCTGTATGGCCAAGACTGATCACTTTAACCCTTTATCAGGCAAAGAACCATATTTGGTAACTTCAGCGGATATCTAAAATTTAAAAAAGTTGCAAATTTACTAGATTAAAGTGGCAGATCTACAAGAAAAAAAGTTGCAGATTTAAGAGATTTAAAGTGGCAAATCTGCATGGAAAAAAGTCACAGATTTACGAGAAAGAAGTGGGAAAAAAAGCAACTTTTTTCTTTCAGATTCACCACTTTAAATCTCGTAAATCTGCAACATTTTCTTGTAGATTTGCCACTTTAAATCTCTTAGATCAGCAACTTTATTTCTTTTAGATTCAACACTTTAAATCTCTTAAATCTGCAACTTTTTTTCTTGTAGATTTGCCACTTTGATATCCACTGAAGTTACCAAATATAGTTCTTCGCCTGATAAAGGGTTAAGGAGCCGGCATGTGTTTGTGACCGATACACCACGACCTCTAGCAGCACTCTTTACTCATAGTAATATAGCTATCACTGCCTGTTAGGAGGCCAGAAGTTATATGACAAACTTGCCCACACAGATCTTGCACTAATCAAATTCCTGGACCAAGTCCAAAAACCCAGAGAGCTTTAATCTAAGGTGGAGCTATTACAGCAGCAAAATGAACAAAACTCCTATATTCCTTTCCCCTTTTTGGTCATTTTAATTTTGAGCGAGAACAATAAAAACAAACATAACTAGGACTGCAAGCAGTACTGAACGGGCCCTCGCAGTACACGCATGTCGGGGCATGCAGTCTATACCACCCCTATGAATTTCATTGCCTTAAGTCTTATGGTCTGGGCACAGTGGCACTTATTAAAATAAACTGCCGCCAGAGCGCCACCTAGGGGCCGATCAATAAAATCTTCAAGGGTTATCCTCAGGAGGGCATTGACATTAAGTATACCAAGTTTGGTGTTAATCCGACCAACCGATTTGGAGATATAAAATACTTCAATTTAAAGAGCACCACCTAGTGGTCATCGCCCAAAATTTTGCAGCGAGCCTCAGGGGCTCATGGGGAAGTAGTAACCTGAGTTTCATGTCATTCAGACACACCAATGTGGAAATATGCAACACTTTGTGTTTTGTGTTGATAATAGCGCCACCTGCAGGAAGTTGTTATTTAATAACTTGAGTATTCTTTGGGTTATCAAAATTCTTTTAATAACTTTTTGTCATGAGGGTCCATAGATGCTCTGTGCAAAGTTTGGTGCAAAATGATGAAATTGCCTAGGAGCAGTTCGAAAAAGTAGGTTTGTGACATTTCGCGAATTTGCGGGGAAAAAAAGGTGAAAATGGGCGTGGCTTAAATCATGAGATTCAGCACAACTCAGTGAACGCGTGGATATACGTTTTTTTAATGTGCGATGAAGTATGTGGGAGTTATTAGCCAAAACGCACTTTTATTATAGCGCCACCTAGTGGTGGAAATTCAGGATGACAATAGATTATACTATTTTTCGACATGTGTGAATTATATTTAAAGTTTCATGAGTTTTGGGGTATGTTCAGGCAGTGAAAAATGCGATCATTTGGGCACGAGAATAATAAATAATCATTCGAAATACAACAGGGACCTCGCAGGTCGTTTCCTGCTTGGGCCCTGATTAATACTAGTAATAAAAATGTTTCAATACATACATTATATAATGCACATATGCATTGTATGGAGTTAAGTTAAGCTTAGTTTTATATTATTTTATAGCTACAGACAATCAATAAGGCTGATGTTTCAATCTAAATCATATTTGCACTTGCCGTCTCCCACTCCCACTTAAATTAACAGTCGCCTTGGACAACATAATGACTGCCAATGAAGACATAATGACCTTAAGTGTCTTTAATTATACTCGATGGATGTATTTAACAGATTGTATTTCTATATCCGTTCAGCAGTTGACAGTTTGTTGCAGGTTATATTCCAGGTGAATAATTGACCACACTGTAAAAAATAATTTGTTTAATTTATGGTAAAATACCGGCAGCTGTGGTTGCCAGAACTTTGCAAAAATTACAGTGAGTGGGTTTTCTACTGTAAATTTAAATGTAAAAAATCTGCAAAACCTGTAATTTAGAATGAATAATCTTATTCTGAATGAATATAATATTTTTAGGGTCATTGTGTCATTGTGACAACATGGTATTTCTCCATTAATTTTACATGGTAATGTTATATTTTTACAGCAAAACTGTGTGTTTTCTACAGTTTATGACAGTATAAGTTAAAGTTTTGTGCTATTCTTTGATTTACAGTAATTAAAAGTGTCTATACAGTGATACACAATTTACACCCTATTTGTGATGTAATTTGACAGTGTTTTACTGTCATTTCTACAAACATTTTTTACAGTGCACACGTCTTTTTGTATTTATTTTAGCTGTCTGATATTTCAAAATGAAGCAGGGGCTTAAAGTGAGATATAAAAGATGTGGTGGTTGAGGTAAGTACAGTAAAGATGTGTGCGTGCAAAGACAGAAAGAGAGACACGCTATGTCACGGAGGATATATTCTCCTCCAGCTAGCCCAGTTAACACTATTAATGGCTTCCCAGCATGTCCACAAGCTGTCTTGCTCTCTCATTAGGAGAAAGTGTCACTGCCTGGACCTTCGCTAAAAGGGACCCCGGCTGTGAACTGAAACAGAGCAGACCACTATCTCCTACTGGGGCCGCCCCTGAGCGCCTCTCCTTCTCTCTCTCTCTCGCTCTCTCGCTCTCTCACTTCTCCCTTTCTTTCTTTGTCTCTAAACCCATCCATCATTGCTTTTCCTGTTTTATCCAGGACCCGAGGAGGACTTCTTAATTAGTCCAGTCATTAAAAGTAAAAAATCTTACAAAGACGCCGTGGAGGCATGTGCTAATTCCACATTCAGGCGCCATCATCCCTCCGTCGAATGGATAGATTGGTCGGTCTGAATGTGCCACTTTATAATGAAAAGAGCTAAAAATAACTATCCACTCATTTTTAATACAGTGATTTATCCATTTGAAAAACCATCAAGACTTGCTTAATTCTCTTTGAGATGTCAATGCACTTGTACTGTATCTGTCTATTTAATGTGAGGTCTGCAGACACGTGGGAGGAGATGAACTGCTGGTTAAAGTTGTGTCAGTATAACTGATGTAATCAAACAAATCTGCACATGCGCTGCCTTCAGTTTTAATGAAATAAAGCCTTAACCCTTTATCAGGCGAAGAACTATTTGGTAACTTCAGCGGATATCTAAAATGAGTAATAAATGAGTAATAAGTAAAATAATATTTTGAGAAAAAAGTTGCATATTTACTAGATTAAAGTGACAAATCTACAAGAAAAAAAGTTGCAGATTTAAGAGATTTAAAGTGGCAAATCTGCACGAAAAAAGTTGCAGATTTACAAGAAAAAAGTGAAAAAAAAAGCTTTTTTCTCTCGCAGATTTGCAACTTTAACCTCATAAACTTTTTTCTCAAAATATTACCCCCCTCCCCCGGGTCCGTATGTTTTGTTTTTTTTACACATTCTGGCTGTATGTAATATCCTCCTTAAAATACAATTCACAAAAAGACTTAAGCATTAGATCTCATTATCAAACAGCAAAGACTCAAACACACGACTGAGAACACATCTTTACTTGGAAAAACAGGATAATGCTCAGGAGCAACTTAGGACATCCAGGCAGATTGTATTATTATTATTATTGATGCAAACAGCATTAACATTAACTTCTTGATATACTTGTATGTGGTTTCATTTATAAACACACATAATCATTTTAAATTGATCATGTTAAATCGTGACCTAAAAAGTAAAAGTAAAATGTAAAAGTAAAAGTAATTAAAGCTGGCAGCTAAATGTAGTGGAGTTAAAAGTACAATATTTGCCCCTAAAATGTAGTGAAGTAGAAGTATAAAGTTACATAAAATGGAAATACTCAAGTAAAGTACAAGTATCTCAAAACTGTACTTAAGTACAGTATGCATTCACTGCTCTCAGCCAGTGTGTTTCAGTAGTTTTAGAGCTGCAGTAACCTTTGCTTTGCATTGAAAATACTTTTCTGAACAAACAGTTTATCCATCTGACCAGTGACTCCAGCTGCAGCGCTGGTTGCTTGGCAACCCTAATGTGAAGACAAGACTCAAGGAAGTCATTGTGCGCGACTGTCTTTTGTCATGAAAAACAGTTAGACGCCTTAACTCTCTGGAACCACATATTACATTTTCTTTTGATGAATGAGATTCAGCCCGTTCATTAGACAAGTATGCTCAGAATGCAGTTTTTTTACTTGGAGTGATCGTATACAAAGACAATGATAAACATGACTTACTATCTTTTGTAACACTGAACCATGTGCTTTTTTAATGCAAAGTCATTTTTTCGGCTTAACCTTAAATGAAACTGTGATCATTTCACAACATATGTGACGTGAAATGGTGACTGTTAAATTTAAACGTAACTTTATACTCTACTACATTTTGAGGCAGATATTGTACTTTTTACTCCACTACATCCAGCTAACAGCTTTAGTTACTTTTCAGGTCGAGATTTAACATGAAAAAAATGATCAATTTATCGTGAACTGAAGCTCATACACTGCAAAAAAAAAAACTTGTATTTTTTGGCCTAAAACAGTGATTCAATTTGGTAAAACTTGGAAATATAAATTATTGACATTTAGGGCAATAATGTAAGTTAGCACAACAAAGGAAGCCAGTTGTCTGCTCATAAACAAGTTGGTGAGTTGTTGTTACTTATATCTTTAAGTTGGGGTTCAAAACAAGGGACAATAGTTCTGCTAACTCTTATTTCTTTGTTGTGAAATTCAGTCATTAGCGAAAGCTAGCGGCTAACTAATGCTAGCGTCTAACTGATGCTAGCGGCTAACTGATGCTAGCGGCGCTGCTTGTTACAGCTACAAGAGTAGCCATTAGCGTATCAATGCTAACTCAAAATTGTGGTCACAACATTAGCTGACATAGCGGCGTTACAATCGTGCCAGAGAAATTCAGAGTTGAGCAAACTCAAAAACAAAACTTAAAATATTTAGTTTAATTGTCCAACTTAAAATTTTATCGAAGTTTGTTGCCTTGAAATTTTTAGTTCACCCAACTTTTCTTTTTTTTGCAGTGTAAGAGTATATTAAGTACACGGTCGCCCATAAAGTTGGAATAATTTTTTTTTTCAGAAACAATCCTCTGTTAATTGTGGTTTCATTTTCATTGTGGTATGTTTGGAAGATATTGATTAACACAGTTTTGAGAAGATATACACCTAATCTGTCAAGAATAAATCACATTGTCACAATCATGTCATGGTAAAAGGTGATTCATATTTTTTCCGACTTTACTGGCGAGTGTGTTAAAATGAGCCCTACCGTAACACGTAAGTTAAAACACTGCTTACATAAATGCATCAATAATAATAATAATGCAATAACATATTTAGAATATATTAAGTACATTTGGATGTTGGTACTTTTGTACTTTTACTTCAGTACGTTTTTAATGCAGGACTTCTACTTGTAGTGGGGTAATTCTGCAGTTTGATATTAGTATTTTATTTAAGTAAGGGATCAGAATACTTCTACCAGTATAAGTATGAGGTCTATGGGTCGTATTAGAGGGTAGAAATAAACAACATACATGTGCTCATATGGTTTGGGGGACTTATTGCTCTGAACATACATTTAGAGTTGCTGATATAAGTATTTTAGTTTAAATACAAGTTGTGTCTTATCTTGGACACCTGTGATTTACAAAAAAGTCAAGATATTTAACCTTACGGAGCAAACAGAGGCTGCCAATACCTATCAGTGTGTGTGTGTGTGTGTGTGTGTGTGTGTGTGTGTGTGTGTGGTTAAATAGCTAGTTTAATTCCAGCTGAATGACCCTCTTATGATCTAATAGCAGTAATTGTATTTTTGGCTTCAGTGTGATGATGACCTTTGCTTTTCAGTTGGCTTTCAAGCGTGTACTGGCACTGTGTCTCAGTAATTTTAATTCTATGAAAACATCACTGTTAAATAGCCTTGAGAAATGATTTCAGTTACTGAACAGGCAGAAACACAGCATGCACCCTCAGTCTGCTGTCTTTGTCCAAGCCTTAAAAGCACAAATCAGACTGCTGTGTTTGTGTGCTATTCAGCTGATGATAACTTATCAATAGCTTAGCAGTTTATTGTTATTTATGCATGCTATGTGGATACTTTAGTTTGGATATTGGCAATAATATAAACATCACATGTTATATGCTATTTTCTAACTTTGCTATGTTTAACCCTTTATCAGGCAAAGAACTACATTTGGTAGTTAGAGTCAGGTAATATTTTAAGAAAAAAACTGCAAAATTACTAGATTAAAGTAACAAACCTACAAGAAAAAAAGTTGCAGATTTACGAGAAAAAAGTGGGGAAAAAGCAACTTTTTTCTCCCAGATTCTCCACTTTAAATCTCATAAATCTGCAATTGTTTTCTCATTGATTTGCCACTTTAATCTCGTAAACTTTTTTCTCAAAATATTATTTTCGTATGTTTTTTTTTACACATTCTGGCTGTATGTAATATCCTCCAATATTCTTGAGGGTTGAAATTTGGAATTTGCAAGTATTTTAATGAGTGCCCTATTAAGGGTTAAAGTGGTGAATCTGGGAGTAAAAAGTAGTATTTTTCCCACTTTTTTCTCATAAATCTGCGACTTTTTTCGCGCAGATTTGCCACTTTCAATCTCTTAAATGTGCAACTTTTTTCTCGAAATATTACCTGAAGTTACCAAATATATTTCTTTGGCTGATAAAGGGTTAAATTCAGTGTTTCTCACCAAAATGCATTTATTATTATTTGTTTATTTATTAGGGACAGTCATGCACGTTCTTTAACGTTGTCATCCACTAACCTGATTCACACACCTATCTGCACACCTGCCTCCTGTTTCCTAATTAGTCTCCTGCTGCCCTGCAAAGGCAGAGTGCAGCAACTACAGATGCAATGGAGCTGAGGAAAGAGGCAGTTGTTGCCAAATTTGGCTCATTGTGTCAAAACTTCTTCACACAAACCAAATAGGACATCTCACTTCTATGTATGGAAAACTTAACACACCTTTTGTAAAATAACATAATGAGGCAGCCATCATACTAAGGTTTTTTTTAAATAAAACACCTGTTTGTAGCACTTTGTTGTCCTTGTTCATTTTTCTCACACAGGCACATATCAATGAACAGAAAAATAGAACAGCTTCAGACAACAAAACACAAAGAAAAATAGAATAGAAGTACAGTAATCAATATAATATGTTACTGTAAACTCACAGAAACCAACATAATGACAGTAATATTACAGTTCGATGGTAAACAAAAAAAGTAGACATTTGTTAGGGATGTGGTGGATGGTTTTTAGATCCAGTTTTCTGTGAGGCTACAGAAGGGACCTGCCTCTGTCACATACTGCTTTGACTGAATGTATCTATGCCGTGCCAACAGGACACACTCTCCTTCGTTTTTTCTGAAAGCACCCGCAAAGGTGCAAATTAATACAAGGTAATATACGTAAATTTGGTGCAAAATTGCGACCCTTCTATGCAAAAACACTCCTCAAAGATCACTCTTATCATCTTTTGTTAGTCCTGCCCAGACCAAAACCTCCAGCCTGAGCTTGAACCCTGGCCCATCTCTGTGCCACACAGTCTCTGATGAGCCTCATGAAAAACACACACACCAAACTTGGACTCTGTGTGTGTGACGGTGTCTCTCATGACGCACTTATGGTTTCTGCTGCAGTTTAATGACCCTGAGTGTGACCCAGGTTTCGCCTATTAATAGAAAAAAATGAGTCAATTGTTGGATTTTGGCAGCCTTGCAAAGCTCTAGTGCACGCCGCTTGGGAGTATATTCAGGGCCTCACACCTCACAACTGATGCGTTGGCCTCAAGTGCATTTATATTTGGCCACATGTATAACAGAAGCACTCCCTGTTTGAAGTCCTGGGTTTGGAGTCTTGGAATCGGAGCTTAAACAGGTTGCAAGTGATGTACAATTCATGGTGCATCAGCAGCAGCAAGTTACTCTTAGTGAATACGCCCGTGTGTCATTTTGCAAGTGTGATACAGAATTGCAAAGAAAGTACAAACATAAAATGTGATGGAAATTTTAGTGCCTAAAAAAGTGAGGGTAAACTAAAGTTTTCAGGCTAGACCACGGGTAGGCAACCTGAGGCTCCGGAGCCACATGTGGCTCTTCAGGCTGTCTGCAGTGGCTCCCTGTGGCTGTGACAAAATAATTACGAAATGAATACTGATTTCTTTACATTTTTATTTTTTATTCATCATTGGTGTCAGCCCATTGAAATTTGTATTCTTAAATCGTAAAAATATGCAGCTAATATGTGGCATGGCATTAAAAAGTCAACTAAAATCTGCATCATAGCTTTCAAATCTTATGAAAGTCTACGGCCCAGTGCCTCAACACTTTTGAGTTTTTTCTAGCTAGGCGAGCTTTCGATTCCAAATTTCCTGAGATATTTCTTCTGTGTCCAGCCTCTTATTTGCACTTTGGCCTTCGCTGCATTCTTCATAATAATAAATGTTCATATATTAGTCATGTTGATAAGCTCATTTAGACTTAGTTAGGCTGTTTTATCTTTAATGTTAGGCTCAAAATAAGTTTTGCGGCTCCATTCCAACATTTTTTCACTTTTTTTGGCCACCGATGGCTCTTTTGTTAGTCAAGGTTGCAGACCCCTGGACTAGACTGTCCACCTTAAAACAGAAAGATTTCACGCTGTAGCATGAAACAGTTAATGTCATTAATAGTGTTGGTTCCTGGTGTTCACTGCTGCTGTTTTATGGCCTTTGGTGGAGTCCACGAGCCTCCAAGTTGATGATCACTGACCTGTTTTAATCCGAGCAACTGTACTACCTCATTCATTGACTTGTAAGATGGTGTCAGCTCCAACCAGCTATCACATAAACACACTCCTTGGTGCATCCAACCAACAGAACCTATCCAGGCAGCAAGGCCTGCATGGACTCAGCTGAACTTACACTTCAGGTACACTCGATAGAAATAGACGGACAGTCAAAGCCTCGGAAATAACACCTGCATCTGATTGTGGTTCTCACTTTAACACATGGAAGACATCAATATTTCCAGCCTGCAGTGTCTTTTTCACAGTTACTGTTAAAAATAAACTATGTATCAAATGATATTTTCTGACTTTATACGATCATTATGATTTCTTTTTACAAACATTAACAATGGACCCGATGGGTTTTTGGGACTTTAGGGACTGCGAAGGATACCTCGCCTGTGCAGAATAAGCATTTCTGCATTTCTTGGTCACCTTTGGAGGAAATGGGACTGAAATGGGGCAGTCCTTGTCGACCAGATATGATGGATTTGGTTTAGAAATGGGGACTTATGAGGATCTAGCTTCTGAATTGGGACACAGCCTAAGCACATATGGGAAGGATGGAAACTACTGACTTTGCAATTTCAAAAGGAACCTGCTGGTCCGGACATGATTTACTGTATTATCCATGCAATCATGAGCACTACAAACATTAATACATCTCAGTAAAATCATTTGACATTGACAGAACATATGTGAGAGAAAAAAAACACTTTTTCTTGTTGCTTTTTATGCTTTTCAAGGTTTTATGCCGTCCTGAATGATCTCCTAACTGTCCTGCATCAATATCTGTTAACTGTATGTTGCTGACACTATTTGTCTCTATTAGCCTTGATCTGCCTTTAGAAATGGTGACACACACACACACACACACACACACAAAGACGTACATGGAATTACATGTGACCCAGATAACCTTTCGTGCCTACTCTTCTCTCAGGGTTCTAAAAATAGCTGCCAACATTAAATGAAATATGACTGCACTTCAATGTAAATAATGCAATGAGTAGTTAAAGACATGGACATCTAGACTACCGAGCTGTTCGTTCATTCGCAGCTCTGCACAACTATTTATTTCCACATACTTCACATGTGCAAATAA